>NW_028125265.1:0-171782 GCF_965194825.1 Balaenoptera physalus
CTCACCAAGGAACGCCCTAGGCAGGCCTCTGGGCCCCTGCCTTTTCAAAAGCCTGCAGTGCTACAGGAAAAACTGTGCTTTACTTGCAAAAGGAAAGCAAGCCGTCTTTCTCCTGGAAGCAGGGTGACTTCAGGTAGGAGGTCCTGATTGGAAGGAGAAGCCTAGTGTTTTTCTCTGTGCAGCTCAGACTAGGGATTGAGTGCGATTTCCACGGCATGTTGGAACTTGCTTGAACGTTGCTCTTGAACCTGTGCGAGTGCTGTGAATCAAGATATCACAAGAAAGAGTGCAGTGTGTTGCCCATGACTCAGCAGACACAGAGGACCTCCGAGGGACCAATGGGCCTCGTTGTTGCTCAGCAGGCCTACAGGGGTGTGGAGGTACTCAGAGATCTTGGAACAAAATTGATGCTCAACCGAGGGGCCTAGGAGTCCTGAAAAGGGTACTTCCTTTAAAGTAAACCAGAACAGCGACTAAGAGCTAATGGAAAGAGCTGCATGCCTCCTTTTCTGTAGGGCTACTCAGGGCCTTACCTCGAGGCAAGGACTCACGTTGAGATTCCCTTTAGCTCTAGAGCATGGCAAGGTGCGCCCCACCGCGGCCAATGAAGCTCCGTGTGTAGACAGAGAAAACTCATTTTCTTCCCAGACCCAAGCCTACAGTGGCCAGGGGCCTGTCAACAGCAGAGAATTTCAGGGAGCTTCACGAAAGCAAGAATGGAGCTTTCCAAATGGAAAGCAAGGCTAGTCCCATCATGCCCCAATTTCCATGGGCACAGGCAGCATACATCTCTGTGGTTTCTAACAAGGCAAAAGAGACACAGAGTACACACTGGTTGTTTCCCTGAATCAACTTCTCGAGGCAGGGTGTCCTGAATGTAGTGAACGGCCTCACCAAGGAAAGCCCTAGCTATGCCTCTGGGCCCGTGCCTCTTCAAAAGCCTGCCCTGCTACAGGAACAACTGTGCTTTAGTTGCAATAGAAACGAGGTCGTCTTTCTTCAGGAGGCAGGGTGACTTCAGGTAGGAGGTCCTGAATGGAAGGAGAAGCTTACTGTTTGTCTCTGTACAGCTCAAACTAGGGAATGAGAGCGACTTCCACGGCCTGTTGGAACTTGCTTAACGGTGCTCGTGAACCTGTGCGATGCTGGCTAAATCAAGATGTTCCAATAAGAGTGCACTGTGTTGCCCTACACTCGGCATACACACTGTGAGTCGGAAAGCTCCTTCCCTGGATAGTGCTTAGAAGGGCCAGGGGAGCCTGAGGGTACTCAGTGTTTTGCAGGGAATAGGGTTTCCAGGCGAGGCACCTAGGTGTCCTGAAAAGCGTACTGGCTTTAAAATGCTGAAGATAAGCGACTACGGCCTCATGGAAACTGCTACACGCCTCTGCTTCTGCATAGCATTTCATGGCCTTACCTCGAGGCAAGTTCTCACGTTTCTTGCCCTGTGAGCGACACAGCATGTTAAGATGCTGTATTTCTCCTTGAATAGAGTGACTTCAGGAACGAGGTCTTTGATAAATTCTAAGCAGACTGTTTTCTCAGGGCAGCTCAGACGAGGGCAATGTCGAAGACTTCCAGGGCATGTTGGACTGCCTAGAAATGTGGTTCTGATGACACAGGCAGAATACATCTCTGTGGTTTTCAACGAGTCAAAAGAGACACCGAGTACACACTGGTTGCTTCCCTGAATCAACTTCTCGAGGCAGGGTGTTCTGCATCTAGTGAACGGCCTCACCAAGGAACGCCCTAGCCAGGCCACTGGGCCCGAGGCCTCACCAAGGAACGCCCTAGGCAGGCCTCTGGGCCCCTGCCTTTTCAAAAGCCTGCAGTGCTACAGGAAAAACTGTGCTTTACTTGCAAAAGGAAAGCAAGCCGTCTTTCTCCTGGAAGCAGGGTGACTTCAGGTAGGAGGTCCTGATTGGAAGGAGAAGACTAGTGTTTTTCTCTGTGCAGCTCAGACTAGGGATTGAGTGCGATTTCCACGGCATGTTGGAACTTGCTTGAACGTTGCTCTTGAACCTGTGCGAGTGCTGTGAATCAAGATATCACAAGAAAGAGTGCAGTGTGTTGCCCATGACTCAGCAGACACAGAGGACCTCCGAGGGACCAATGGGCCTCGTTGTTGCTCAGCAGGCCTACAGGGGTGTGGAGGTACTCAGAGATCTTGGAACAAAATTGATGCTCAACCGAGGGGCCTAGGAGTCCTGAAAAGGGTACTTCCTTTAAAGTAAACCAGAACAGCGACTAAGAGCTAATGGAAAGAGCTGCATGCCTCCTTTTCTGTAGGGCTACTCAGGGCCTTACCTCGAGGCAAGGACTCACGTTGAGATTCCCTTTAGCTCTAGAGCATGGCAAGGTGCGCCCCACCGCGGCCAATGAAGCTCCGTGTGTAGACAGAGAAAACTCATTTTCTTCCCAGACGCAAGCCTACAGTGGCCAGGGGCCTGTCAACAGCAGAGAATTTCAGGGAGCTTCACGAAAGCAAGAATGGAGCTTTCCAAATGGAAAGCAAGGCTAGTCCCATCATGCCCCAATTTCCATGGGCACAGGCAGCATACATCTCTGTGGTTTCTAACAAGGCAAAAGAGACACAGAGTACACACTGGTTGTTTCCCTGAATCAACTTCTCGAGGCAGGGTGTCCTGAATGTAGTGAACGGCCTCACCAAGGAAAGCCCTAGCTATGCCTCTGGGCCCGTGCCTCTTCAAAAGCCTGCCCTGCTACAGGAACAACTGTGCTTTAGTTGCAATAGAAACGAGGTCGTCTTTCTTCAGGAGGCAGGGTGACTTCAGGTAGGAGGTCCTGAATGGAAGGAGAAGCTTACTGTTTGTCTCTGTACAGCTCAAACTAGGGAATGAGAGCGACTTCCACGGCCTGTTGGAACTTGCTTAACGGTGCTCGTGAACCTGTGCGATGCTGGCTAAATCAAGATGTTCCAATAAGAGTGCACTGTGTTGCCCTACACTCGGCATACACACTGTGAGTCGGAAAGCTCCTTCCCTGGATAGTGCTTAGAAGGGCCAGGGGAGCCTGAGGGTACTCAGTGTTTTGCAGGGAATAGGGTTTCCAGGCGAGGCACCTAGGTGTCCTGAAAAGCGTACTGGCTTTAAAATGCTGAAGATAAGCGACTACGGCCTCATGGAAACTGCTACACGCCTCTGCTTCTGCATAGCATTTCATGGCCTTACCTCGAGGCAAGTTCTCACGTTTCTTGCCCTGTGAGCGACACAGCATGTTAAGATGCTGTATTTCTCCTTGAATAGAGTGACTTCAGGAACGAGGTCTTTGATAAATTCTAAGCAGACTGTTTTCTCAGGGCAGCTCAGACGAGGGCAATGTCGAAGACTTCCAGGGCATGTTGGACTGCCTAGAAATGTGGTTCTGATGACACAGGCAGAATACATCTCTGTGGTTTTCAACGAGTCAAAAGAGACACCGAGTACACACTGGTTGCTTCCCTGAATCAACTTCTCGAGGCAGGGTGTTCTGCATCTAGTGAACGGCCTCACCAAGGAACGCCCTAGCCAGGCCACTGGGCCCGAGGCCTCACCAAGGAACGCCCTAGGCAGGCCTCTGGGCCCCTGCCTTTTCAAAAGCCTGCAGTGCTACAGGAAAAACTGTGCTTTACTTGCAAAAGGAAAGCAAGCCGTCTTTCTCCTGGAAGCAGGGTGACTTCAGGTAGGAGGTCCTGATTGGAAGGAGAAGACTAGTGTTTTTCTCTGTGCAGCTCAGACTAGGGATTGAGTGCGATTTCCACGGCATGTTGGAACTTGCTTGAACGTTGCTCTTGAACCTGTGCGAGTGCTGTGAATCAAGATATCACAAGAAAGAGTGCAGTGTGTTGCCCATGACTCAGCAGACACAGAGGACCTCCGAGGGACCAATGGGCCTCGTTGTTGCTCAGCAGGCCTACAGGGGTGTGGAGGTACTCAGAGATCTTGGAACAAAATTGATGCTCAACCGAGGGGCCTAGGAGTCCTGAAAAGGGTACTTCCTTTAAAGTAAACCAGAACAGCGACTAAGAGCTAATGGAAAGAGCTGCATGCCTCCTTTTCTGTAGGGCTACTCAGGGCCTTACCTCGAGGCAAGGACTCACGTTGAGATTCCCTTTAGCTCTAGAGCATGGCAAGGTGCGCCCCACCGCGGCCAATGAAGCTCCGTGTGTAGACAGAGAAAACTCATTTTCTTCCCAGACGCAAGCCTACAGTGGCCAGGGGCCTGTCAACAGCAGAGAATTTCAGGGAGCTTCACGAAAGCAAGAATGGAGCTTTCCAAATGGAAAGCAAGGCTAGTCCCATCATGCCCCAATTTCCATGGGCACAGGCAGCATACATCTCTGTGGTTTCTAACAAGGCAAAAGAGACACAGAGTACACACTGGTTGTTTCCCTGAATCAACTTCTCGAGGCAGGGTGTCCTGAATGTAGTGAACGGCCTCACCAAGGAAAGCCCTAGCTATGCCTCTGGGCCCGTGCCTCTTCAAAAGCCTGCCCTGCTACAGGAACAACTGTGCTTTAGTTGCAATAGAAACGAGGTCGTCTTTCTTCAGGAGGCAGGGTGACTTCAGGTAGGAGGTCCTGAATGGAAGGAGAAGCTTACTGTTTGTCTCTGTACAGCTCAAACTAGGGAATGAGAGCGACTTCCACGGCCTGTTGGAACTTGCTTAACGGTGCTCGTGAACCTGTGCGATGCTGGCTAAATCAAGATGTTCCAATAAGAGTGCACTGTGTTGCCCTACACTCGGCATACACACTGTGAGTCGGAAAGCTCCTTCCCTGGATAGTGCTTAGAAGGGCCAGGGGAGCCTGAGGGTACTCAGTGTTTTGCAGGGAATAGGGTTTCCAGGCGAGGCACCTAGGTGTCCTGAAAAGCGTACTGGCTTTAAAATGCTGAAGATAAGCGACTACGGCCTCATGGAAACTGCTACACGCCTCTGCTTCTGCATAGCATTTCATGGCCTTACCTCGAGGCAAGTTCTCACGTTTCTTGCCCTGTGAGCGACACAGCATGTTAAGATGCTGTATTTCTCCTTGAATAGAGTGACTTCAGGAACGAGGTCTTTGATAAATTCTAAGCAGACTGTTTTCTCAGGGCAGCTCAGACGAGGGCAATGTCGAAGACTTCCAGGGCATGTTGGACTGCCTAGAAATGTGGTTCTGATGACACAGGCAGAATACATCTCTGTGGTTTTCAACGAGTCAAAAGAGACACCGAGTACACACTGGTTGCTTCCCTGAATCAACTTCTCGAGGCAGGGTGTTCTGCATCTAGTGAACGGCCTCACCAAGGAACGCCCTAGCCAGGCCACTGGGCCCGAGGCCTCACCAAGGAACGCCCTAGGCAGGCCTCTGGGCCCCTGCCTTTTCAAAAGCCTGCAGTGCTACAGGAAAAACTGTGCTTTACTTGCAAAAGGAAAGCAAGCCGTCTTTCTCCTGGAAGCAGGGTGACTTCAGGTAGGAGGTCCTGATTGGAAGGAGAAGACTAGTGTTTTTCTCTGTGCAGCTCAGACTAGGGATTGAGTGCGATTTCCACGGCATGTTGGAACTTGCTTGAACGTTGCTCTTGAACCTGTGCGAGTGCTGTGAATCAAGATATCACAAGAAAGAGTGCAGTGTGTTGCCCATGACTCAGCAGACACAGAGGACCTCCGAGGGACCAATGGGCCTCGTTGTTGCTCAGCAGGCCTACAGGGGTGTGGAGGTACTCAGAGATCTTGGAACAAAATTGATGCTCAACCGAGGGGCCTAGGAGTCCTGAAAAGGGTACTTCCTTTAAAGTAAACCAGAACAGCGACTAAGAGCTAATGGAAAGAGCTGCATGCCTCCTTTTCTGTAGGGCTACTCAGGGCCTTACCTCGAGGCAAGGACTCACGTTGAGATTCCCTTTAGCTCTAGAGCATGGCAAGGTGCGCCCCACCGCGGCCAATGAAGCTCCGTGTGTAGACAGAGAAAACTCATTTTCTTCCCAGACCCAAGCCTACAGTGGCCAGGGGCCTGTCAACAGCAGAGAATTTCAGGGAGCTTCACGAAAGCAAGAATGGAGCTTTCCAAATGGAAAGCAAGGCTAGTCCCATCATGCCCCAATTTCCATGGGCACAGGCAGCATACATCTCTGTGGTTTCTAACAAGGCAAAAGAGACACAGAGTACACACTGGTTGTTTCCCTGAATCAACTTCTCGAGGCAGGGTGTCCTGAATGTAGTGAACGGCCTCACCAAGGAAAGCCCTAGCTATGCCTCTGGGCCCGTGCCTCTTCAAAAGCCTGCCCTGCTACAGGAACAACTGTGCTTTAGTTGCAATAGAAACGAGGTCGTCTTTCTTCAGGAGGCAGGGTGACTTCAGGTAGGAGGTCCTGAATGGAAGGAGAAGCTTACTGTTTGTCTCTGTACAGCTCAAACTAGGGAATGAGAGCGACTTCCACGGCCTGTTGGAACTTGCTTAACGGTGCTCGTGAACCTGTGCGATGCTGGCTAAATCAAGATGTTCCAATAAGAGTGCACTGTGTTGCCCTACACTCGGCATACACACTGTGAGTCGGAAAGCTCCTTCCCTGGATAGTGCTTAGAAGGGCCAGGGGAGCCTGAGGGTACTCAGTGTTTTGCAGGGAATAGGGTTTCCAGGCGAGGCACCTAGGTGTCCTGAAAAGCGTACTGGCTTTAAAATGCTGAAGATAAGCGACTACGGCCTCATGGAAACTGCTACACGCCTCTGCTTCTGCATAGCATTTCATGGCCTTACCTCGAGGCAAGTTCTCACGTTTCTTGCCCTGTGAGCGACACAGCATGTTAAGATGCTGTATTTCTCCTTGAATAGAGTGACTTCAGGAACGAGGTCTTTGATAAATTCTAAGCAGACTGTTTTCTCAGGGCAGCTCAGACGAGGGCAATGTCGAAGACTTCCAGGGCATGTTGGACTGCCTAGAAATGTGGTTCTGATGACACAGGCAGAATACATCTCTGTGGTTTTCAACGAGTCAAAAGAGACACCGAGTACACACTGGTTGCTTCCCTGAATCAACTTCTCGAGGCAGGGTGTTCTGCATCTAGTGAACGGCCTCACCAAGGAACGCCCTAGCCAGGCCACTGGGCCCGAGGCCTCACCAAGGAACGCCCTAGGCAGGCCTCTGGGCCCCTGCCTTTTCAAAAGCCTGCAGTGCTACAGGAAAAACTGTGCTTTACTTGCAAAAGGAAAGCAAGCCGTCTTTCTCCTGGAAGCAGGGTGACTTCAGGTAGGAGGTCCTGATTGGAAGGAGAAGACTAGTGTTTTTCTCTGTGCAGCTCAGACTAGGGATTGAGTGCGATTTCCACGGCATGTTGGAACTTGCTTGAACGTTGCTCTTGAACCTGTGCGAGTGCTGTGAATCAAGATATCACAAGAAAGAGTGCAGTGTGTTGCCCATGACTCAGCAGACACAGAGGACCTCCGAGGGACCAATGGGCCTCGTTGTTGCTCAGCAGGCCTACAGGGGTGTGGAGGTACTCAGAGATCTTGGAACAAAATTGATGCTCAACCGAGGGGCCTAGGAGTCCTGAAAAGGGTACTTCCTTTAAAGTAAACCAGAACAGCGACTAAGAGCTAATGGAAAGAGCTGCATGCCTCCTTTTCTGTAGGGCTACTCAGGGCCTTACCTCGAGGCAAGGACTCACGTTGAGATTCCCTTTAGCTCTAGAGCATGGCAAGGTGCGCCCCACCGCGGCCAATGAAGCTCCGTGTGTAGACAGAGAAAACTCATTTTCTTCCCAGACGCAAGCCTACAGTGGCCAGGGGCCTGTCAACAGCAGAGAATTTCAGGGAGCTTCACGAAAGCAAGAATGGAGCTTTCCAAATGGAAAGCAAGGCTAGTCCCATCATGCCCCAATTTCCATGGGCACAGGCAGCATACATCTCTGTGGTTTCTAACAAGGCAAAAGAGACACAGAGTACACACTGGTTGTTTCCCTGAATCAACTTCTCGAGGCAGGGTGTCCTGAATGTAGTGAACGGCCTCACCAAGGAAAGCCCTAGCTATGCCTCTGGGCCCGTGCCTCTTCAAAAGCCTGCCCTGCTACAGGAACAACTGTGCTTTAGTTGCAATAGAAACGAGGTCGTCTTTCTTCAGGAGGCAGGGTGACTTCAGGTAGGAGGTCCTGAATGGAAGGAGAAGCTTACTGTTTGTCTCTGTACAGCTCAAACTAGGGAATGAGAGCGACTTCCACGGCCTGTTGGAACTTGCTTAACGGTGCTCGTGAACCTGTGCGATGCTGGCTAAATCAAGATGTTCCAATAAGAGTGCACTGTGTTGCCCTACACTCGGCATACACACTGTGAGTCGGAAAGCTCCTTCCCTGGATAGTGCTTAGAAGGGCCAGGGGAGCCTGAGGGTACTCAGTGTTTTGCAGGGAATAGGGTTTCCAGGCGAGGCACCTAGGTGTCCTGAAAAGCGTACTGGCTTTAAAATGCTGAAGATAAGCGACTACGGCCTCATGGAAACTGCTACACGCCTCTGCTTCTGCATAGCATTTCATGGCCTTACCTCGAGGCAAGTTCTCACGTTTCTTGCCCTGTGAGCGACACAGCATGTTAAGATGCTGTATTTCTCCTTGAATAGAGTGACTTCAGGAACGAGGTCTTTGATAAATTCTAAGCAGACTGTTTTCTCAGGGCAGCTCAGACGAGGGCAATGTCGAAGACTTCCAGGGCATGTTGGACTGCCTAGAAATGTGGTTCTGATGACACAGGCAGAATACATCTCTGTGGTTTTCAACGAGTCAAAAGAGACACCGAGTACACACTGGTTGCTTCCCTGAATCAACTTCTCGAGGCAGGGTGTTCTGCATCTAGTGAACGGCCTCACCAAGGAACGCCCTAGCCAGGCCACTGGGCCCGAGGCCTCACCAAGGAACGCCCTAGGCAGGCCTCTGGGCCCCTGCCTTTTCAAAAGCCTGCAGTGCTACAGGAAAAACTGTGCTTTACTTGCAAAAGGAAAGCAAGCCGTCTTTCTCCTGGAAGCAGGGTGACTTCAGGTAGGAGGTCCTGATTGGAAGGAGAAGACTAGTGTTTTTCTCTGTGCAGCTCAGACTAGGGATTGAGTGCGATTTCCACGGCATGTTGGAACTTGCTTGAACGTTGCTCTTGAACCTGTGCGAGTGCTGTGAATCAAGATATCACAAGAAAGAGTGCAGTGTGTTGCCCATGACTCAGCAGACACAGAGGACCTCCGAGGGACCAATGGGCCTCGTTGTTGCTCAGCAGGCCTACAGGGGTGTGGAGGTACTCAGAGATCTTGGAACAAAATTGATGCTCAACCGAGGGGCCTAGGAGTCCTGAAAAGGGTACTTCCTTTAAAGTAAACCAGAACAGCGACTAAGAGCTAATGGAAAGAGCTGCATGCCTCCTTTTCTGTAGGGCTACTCAGGGCCTTACCTCGAGGCAAGGACTCACGTTGAGATTCCCTTTAGCTCTAGAGCATGGCAAGGTGCGCCCCACCGCGGCCAATGAAGCTCCGTGTGTAGACAGAGAAAACTCATTTTCTTCCCAGACGCAAGCCTACAGTGGCCAGGGGCCTGTCAACAGCAGAGAATTTCAGGGAGCTTCACGAAAGCAAGAATGGAGCTTTCCAAATGGAAAGCAAGGCTAGTCCCATCATGCCCCAATTTCCATGGGCACAGGCAGCATACATCTCTGTGGTTTCTAACAAGGCAAAAGAGACACAGAGTACACACTGGTTGTTTCCCTGAATCAACTTCTCGAGGCAGGGTGTCCTGAATGTAGTGAACGGCCTCACCAAGGAAAGCCCTAGCTATGCCTCTGGGCCCGTGCCTCTTCAAAAGCCTGCCCTGCTACAGGAACAACTGTGCTTTAGTTGCAATAGAAACGAGGTCGTCTTTCTTCAGGAGGCAGGGTGACTTCAGGTAGGAGGTCCTGAATGGAAGGAGAAGCTTACTGTTTGTCTCTGTACAGCTCAAACTAGGGAATGAGAGCGACTTCCACGGCCTGTTGGAACTTGCTTAACGGTGCTCGTGAACCTGTGCGATGCTGGCTAAATCAAGATGTTCCAATAAGAGTGCACTGTGTTGCCCTACACTCGGCATACACACTGTGAGTCGGAAAGCTCCTTCCCTGGATAGTGCTTAGAAGGGCCAGGGGAGCCTGAGGGTACTCAGTGTTTTGCAGGGAATAGGGTTTCCAGGCGAGGCACCTAGGTGTCCTGAAAAGCGTACTGGCTTTAAAATGCTGAAGATAAGCGACTACGGCCTCATGGAAACTGCTACACGCCTCTGCTTCTGCATAGCATTTCATGGCCTTACCTCGAGGCAAGTTCTCACGTTTCTTGCCCTGTGAGCGACACAGCATGTTAAGATGCTGTATTTCTCCTTGAATAGAGTGACTTCAGGAACGAGGTCTTTGATAAATTCTAAGCAGACTGTTTTCTCAGGGCAGCTCAGACGAGGGCAATGTCGAAGACTTCCAGGGCATGTTGGACTGCCTAGAAATGTGGTTCTGATGACACAGGCAGAATACATCTCTGTGGTTTTCAACGAGTCAAAAGAGACACCGAGTACACACTGGTTGCTTCCCTGAATCAACTTCTCGAGGCAGGGTGTTCTGCATCTAGTGAACGGCCTCACCAAGGAACGCCCTAGCCAGGCCACTGGGCCCGAGGCCTCACCAAGGAACGCCCTAGGCAGGCCTCTGGGCCCCTGCCTTTTCAAAAGCCTGCAGTGCTACAGGAAAAACTGTGCTTTACTTGCAAAAGGAAAGCAAGCCGTCTTTCTCCTGGAAGCAGGGTGACTTCAGGTAGGAGGTCCTGATTGGAAGGAGAAGACTAGTGTTTTTCTCTGTGCAGCTCAGACTAGGGATTGAGTGCGATTTCCACGGCATGTTGGAACTTGCTTGAACGTTGCTCTTGAACCTGTGCGAGTGCTGTGAATCAAGATATCACAAGAAAGAGTGCAGTGTGTTGCCCATGACTCAGCAGACACAGAGGACCTCCGAGGGACCAATGGGCCTCGTTGTTGCTCAGCAGGCCTACAGGGGTGTGGAGGTACTCAGAGATCTTGGAACAAAATTGATGCTCAACCGAGGGGCCTAGGAGTCCTGAAAAGGGTACTTCCTTTAAAGTAAACCAGAACAGCGACTAAGAGCTAATGGAAAGAGCTGCATGCCTCCTTTTCTGTAGGGCTACTCAGGGCCTTACCTCGAGGCAAGGACTCACGTTGAGATTCCCTTTAGCTCTAGAGCATGGCAAGGTGCGCCCCACCGCGGCCAATGAAGCTCCGTGTGTAGACAGAGAAAACTCATTTTCTTCCCAGACGCAAGCCTACAGTGGCCAGGGGCCTGTCAACAGCAGAGAATTTCAGGGAGCTTCACGAAAGCAAGAATGGAGCTTTCCAAATGGAAAGCAAGGCTAGTCCCATCATGCCCCAATTTCCATGGGCACAGGCAGCATACATCTCTGTGGTTTCTAACAAGGCAAAAGAGACACAGAGTACACACTGGTTGTTTCCCTGAATCAACTTCTCGAGGCAGGGTGTCCTGAATGTAGTGAACGGCCTCACCAAGGAAAGCCCTAGCTATGCCTCTGGGCCCGTGCCTCTTCAAAAGCCTGCCCTGCTACAGGAACAACTGTGCTTTAGTTGCAATAGAAACGAGGTCGTCTTTCTTCAGGAGGCAGGGTGACTTCAGGTAGGAGGTCCTGAATGGAAGGAGAAGCTTACTGTTTGTCTCTGTACAGCTCAAACTAGGGAATGAGAGCGACTTCCACGGCCTGTTGGAACTTGCTTAACGGTGCTCGTGAACCTGTGCGATGCTGGCTAAATCAAGATGTTCCAATAAGAGTGCACTGTGTTGCCCTACACTCGGCATACACACTGTGAGTCGGAAAGCTCCTTCCCTGGATAGTGCTTAGAAGGGCCAGGGGAGCCTGAGGGTACTCAGTGTTTTGCAGGGAATAGGGTTTCCAGGCGAGGCACCTAGGTGTCCTGAAAAGCGTACTGGCTTTAAAATGCTGAAGATAAGCGACTACGGCCTCATGGAAACTGCTACACGCCTCTGCTTCTGCATAGCATTTCATGGCCTTACCTCGAGGCAAGTTCTCACGTTTCTTGCCCTGTGAGCGACACAGCATGTTAAGATGCTGTATTTCTCCTTGAATAGAGTGACTTCAGGAACGAGGTCTTTGATAAATTCTAAGCAGACTGTTTTCTCAGGGCAGCTCAGACGAGGGCAATGTCGAAGACTTCCAGGGCATGTTGGACTGCCTAGAAATGTGGTTCTGATGACACAGGCAGAATACATCTCTGTGGTTTTCAACGAGTCAAAAGAGACACCGAGTACACACTGGTTGCTTCCCTGAATCAACTTCTCGAGGCAGGGTGTTCTGCATCTAGTGAACGGCCTCACCCAGGAACGCCCTAAGCAGGCCACTGGGCCCGAGGCCTCACCAAGGAACGCCCTAGGCAGGCCTCTGGGCCCCTGCCTTTTCAAAAGCCTGCAGTGTTACAGGAAAAACTGTGCTTTACTTGCAAAAGGAAAGCAAGCCGTCTTTCTCCTGGAAGCAGGGTGACTTCAGGTAGGAGGTCCTGATTGGAAGGAGAAGACTAGTGTTTTTCTCTGTGCAGCTCAGACTGGGGATTGAGTGCGATTTCCACGGCATGTTGGAACTTGCTTGAACGTTGCTCTTGAACATGTGCGAGTGCTGTGAATCAAGATATCACAAGAAAGAGTGCAGTGTGTTGCCCATGACTCAGCAGACACAGAGGACCTCCGAGGGACCAATGGGCCTCGTTGTTGCTCAGCAGGCCTACAGGGGTGTGGAGGTACTCAGAGATCTTGGAACAAAATTGATGCTCAACCGAGGGGCCTAGGAGTCCTGAAAAGGGTACTTCCTTTAAAGTAAACCAGAACAGCGACTAAGAGCTAATGGAAAGAGCTGCATGCCTCCTTTTCTGTAGGGCTACTCAGGGCCTTACCTCGAGGCAAGGACTCACGTTGAGATTCCCTTTAGCTCTAGAGCATGGCAAGGTGCGCCCCACCGCGGCCAATGAAGCTCCGTGTGTAGACAGAGAAAACTCATTTTCTTCCCAGACCCAAGCCTACAGTGGCCAGGGGCCTGTCAACAGCAGAGAATTTCAGGGAGCTTCACGAAAGCAAGAATGGAGCTTTCCAAATGGAAAGCAAGGCTAGTCCCATCATGCCCCAATTTCCATGGGCACAGGCAGCATACATCTCTGTGGTTTCTAACAAGGCAAAAGAGACACAGAGTACACACTGGTTGTTTCCCTGAATCAACTTCTCGAGGCAGGGTGTCCTGAATGTAGTGAACGGCCTCACCAAGGAAAGCCCTAGCTATGCCTCTGGGCCCGTGCCTCTTCAAAAGCCTGCCCTGCTACAGGAACAACTGTGCTTTAGTTGCAATAGAAACGAGGTCGTCTTTCTTCAGGAGGCAGGGTGACTTCAGGTAGGAGGTCCTGAATGGAAGGAGAAGCTTACTGTTTGTCTCTGTACAGCTCAAACTAGGGAATGAGAGCGACTTCCACGGCCTGTTGGAACTTGCTTAACGGTGCTCGTGAACCTGTGCGATGCTGGCTAAATCAAGATGTTCCAATAAGAGTGCACTGTGTTGCCCTACACTCGGCATACACACTGTGAGTCGGAAAGCTCCTTCCCTGGATAGTGCTTAGAAGGGCCAGGGGAGCCTGAGGGTACTCAGTGTTTTTGCAGGGAATAGGGTTTCCAGGCGAGGCACCTAGGTGTCCTGAAAAGCGTACTGGCTTTAAAATGCTGAAGATAAAAGACTACGGCCTCATGGAAACTGCTACACGCCTCTGCTTCTGCATAGCATTTCATGGCCTTACCTCGAGGCAAGTTCTCACGTTTCTTGCCCTGTGAGCGACACAGCATGGTAAGATGCTGTATTTCTCCTTGAATAGAGTGACTTCAGGAACGAGGTCTTTGATAAATTCTAAGCAGACTGTTTTCTCAGGGCAGCTCAGACGAGGGCAATGTCGAAGACTTCCAGGGCATGTTGGACTGCCTAGAAATGTGGTTCTGATGCTGTTCGAGTGCTCTGGAAACGGAGCTCTCCTGAAGTAACGTACAGTGTGTTGCCCGAGACTCTGCAGACACAGAGGGCCTCCGTGGGACGTATGGGACTCAATGCTGCTCAGCAGGCCCACAGGGGTGCGGAGGGAGTCAGTGATCTTGGAATAAAAATGATGCTCACCCGAAGACCGTAGGAGTCCTGAAAAGGGTACTTCCTTTAAAATAAAACAGACCTCCACTACGAGCTCATGGAAAGAGCTGCATGCCTCCCTTTCTGCAGGGCTACTCAGGGCCTTACCTCGAGGCAAGGACTCACGTGGAGATTCCCTTTAGCTCTAGAGCATGGCAAGGTGAGCCCCACCCTGGCCTATATAGCTCCGTGTGTACCCAGGGAAAACTCATTTTCTTCCCAGACCCATGCCTACAGTGGCCAGAGGCCTGTCAACAGCAGAGAATTTCAGGGAGCTTCACGGCAGCAAGAAAGGAGGTTTCCAAACGGAAAGCAAGGCTAGTCCCATCATGCCCCCATTTCCATGGACACAGGCAGCATACATCTCTGTGCTTTTTAACGAGTCAAAAGAGACACCGAGTACACACTGGTTGCTTCCCTGAATCAACTTCTCGAGGCAGGGTGTTCTGCATCTAGTGAACGGCCTCACCAAGGAACGCCCTAGCCAGGCCACTGGGCCCGAGGCCTCACCAAGGAACGCCCTAGGCAGGCCTCTGGGCCCCTGCCTTTTCAAAAGCCTGCAGTGCTACAGGAAAAACTGTGCTTTACTTGCAAAAGGAAAGCAAGCCGTCTTTCTCCTGGAAGCAGGGTGACTTCAGGTAGGAGGTCCTGATTGGAAGGAGAAGCCTAGTGTTTTTCTCTGTGCAGCTCAGACTAGGGATTGAGTGCGATTTCCACGGCATGTTGGAACTTGCTTGAACGTTGCTCTTGAACCTGTGCGAGTGCTGTGAATCAAGATATCACAAGAAAGAGTGCAGTGTGTTGCCCATGACTCAGCAGACACAGAGGACCTCCGAGGGACCAATGGGCCTCGTTGTTGCTCAGCAGGCCTACAGGGGTGTGGAGGTATTCAGAGATCTTGGAACAAAATTGATGCTCAACCGAGGGGCCTAGGAGTCCTGAAAAGGGTACTTCCTTTAAAGTAAACCAGAACAGCGACTAAGAGCTAATGGAAAGAGCTGCATGCCTCCTTTTCTGTAGGGCTACTCAGGGCCTTACCTCGAGGCAAGGACTCACGTTGAGATTCCCTTTAGCTCTAGAGCATGGCAAGGTGCGCCCCACCGCGGCCAATGAAGCTCCGTGTGTAGACAGAGAAAACTCATTTTCTTCCCAGACCCAAGCCTACAGTGGCCAGGGGCCTGTCAACAGCAGAGAATTTCAGGGAGCTTCACGAAAGCAAGAATGGAGCTTTCCAAATGGAAAGCAAGGCTAGTCCCATCATGCCCCAATTTCCATGGGCACAGGCAGCATACATCTCTGTGGTTTCTAACAAGGCAAAAGAGACACAGAGTACACACTGGTTGTTTCCCTGAATCAACTTCTCGAGGCAGGGTGTCCTGAATGTAGTGAACGGCCTCACCAAGGAAAGCCCTAGCTATGCCTCTGGGCCCGTGCCTCTTCAAAAGCCTGCCCTGCTACAGGAACAACTGTGCTTTAGTTGCAATAGAAACGAGGTCGTCTTTCTTCAGGAGGCAGGGTGACTTCAGGTAGGAGGTCCTGAATGGAAGGAGAAGCTTACTGTTTGTCTCTGTACAGCTCAAACTAGGGAATGAGAGCGACTTCCACGGCCTGTTGGAACTTGCTTAACGGTGCTCGTGAACCTGTGCGATGCTGGCTAAATCAAGATGTTCCAATAAGAGTGCACTGTGTTGCCCTACACTCGGCATACACACTGTGAGTCGGAAAGCTCCTTCCCTGGATAGTGCTTAGAAGGGCCAGGGGAGCCTGAGGGTACTCAGTGTTTTGCAGGGAATAGGGTTTCCAGGCGAGGCACCTAGGTGTCCTGAAAAGCGTACTGGCTTTAAAATGCTGAAGATAAGCGACTACGGCCTCATGGAAACTGCTACACGCCTCTGCTTCTGCATAGCATTTCATGGCCTTACCTCGAGGCAAGTTCTCACGTTTCTTGCCCTGTGAGCGACACAGCATGTTAAAATGCTGTATTTCTCCTTGAATAGAGTGACTTCAGGAACGAGGTCTTTGATAAATTCTAAGCAGACTGTTTTCTCAGGGCAGCTCAGACGAGGGCAATGTCGAAGACTTCCAGGGCATGTTGGACTGCCTAGAAATGTGGTTCTGATGACACAGGCAGAATACATCTCTGTGGTTTTCAACGAGTCAAAAGAGACACCGAGTACACACTGGTTGCTTCCCTGAATCAACTTCTCGAGGTAGGGTGTTCTGCATCTAGTGAACGGCCTCACCAAGGAACGCCCTAGCCAGGCCACTGGGCCCGAGGCCTCACCAAGGAACGCCCTAGGCAGGCCTCTGGGCCCCTGCCTTTTCAAAAGCCTGCAGTGCTACAGGAAAAACTGTGCTTTACTTGCAAAAGGAAAGCAAGCCGTCTTTCTCCTGGAAGCAGGGTGACTTCAGGTAGGAGGTCCTGATTGGAAGGAGAAGACTAGTGTTTTTCTCTGTGCAGCTCAGACTAGGGATTGAGTGCGATTTCCACGGCATGTTGGAACTTGCTTGAACGTTGCTCTTGAACCTGTGCGAGTGCTGTGAATCAAGATATCACAAGAAAGAGTGCAGTGTGTTGCCCATGACTCAGCAGACACAGAGGACCTCCGAGGGACCAATGGGCCTCGTTGTTGCTCAGCAGGCCTACAGGGGTGTGGAGGTACTCAGAGATCTTGGAACAAAATTGATGCTCAACCGAGGGGCCTAGGAGTCCTGAAAAGGGTACTTCCTTTAAAGTAAACCAGAACAGCGACTAAGAGCTAATGGAAAGAGCTGCATGCCTCCTTTTCTGTAGGGCTACTCAGGGCCTTACCTCGAGGCAAGGACTCACGTTGAGATTCCCTTTAGCTCTAGAGCATGGCAAGGTGCGCCCCACCGCGGCCAATGAAGCTCCGTGTGTAGACAGAGAAAACTCATTTTCTTCCCAGACGCAAGCCTACAGTGGCCAGGGGCCTGTCAACAGCAGAGAATTTCAGGGAGCTTCACGAAAGCAAGAATGGAGCTTTCCAAATGGAAAGCAAGGCTAGTCCCATCATGCCCCAATTTCCATGGGCACAGGCAGCATACATCTCTGTGGTTTCTAACAAGGCAAAAGAGACACAGAGTACACACTGGTTGTTTCCCTGAATCAACTTCTCGAGGCAGGGTGTCCTGAATGTAGTGAACGGCCTCACCAAGGAAAGCCCTAGCTATGCCTCTGGGCCCGTGCCTCTTCAAAAGCCTGCCCTGCTACAGGAACAACTGTGCTTTAGTTGCAATAGAAACGAGGTCGTCTTTCTTCAGGAGGCAGGGTGACTTCAGGTAGGAGGTCCTGAATGGAAGGAGAAGCTTACTGTTTGTCTCTGTACAGCTCAAACTAGGGAATGAGAGCGACTTCCACGGCCTGTTGGAACTTGCTTAACGGTGCTCGTGAACCTGTGCGATGCTGGCTAAATCAAGATGTTCCAATAAGAGTGCACTGTGTTGCCCTACACTCGGCATACACACTGTGAGTCGGAAAGCTCCTTCCCTGGATAGTGCTTAGAAGGGCCAGGGGAGCCTGAGGGTACTCAGTGTTTTGCAGGGAATAGGGTTTCCAGGCGAGGCACCTAGGTGTCCTGAAAAGCGTACTGGCTTTAAAATGCTGAAGATAAGCGACTACGGCCTCATGGAAACTGCTACACGCCTCTGCTTCTGCATAGCATTTCATGGCCTTACCTCGAGGCAAGTTCTCACGTTTCTTGCCCTGTGAGCGACACAGCATGTTAAGATGCTGTATTTCTCCTTGAATAGAGTGACTTCAGGAACGAGGTCTTTGATAAATTCTAAGCAGACTGTTTTCTCAGGGCAGCTCAGACGAGGGCAATGTCGAAGACTTCCAGGGCATGTTGGACTGCCTAGAAATGTGGTTCTGATGACACAGGCAGAATACATCTCTGTGGTTTTCAACGAGTCAAAAGAGACACCGAGTACACACTGGTTGCTTCCCTGAATCAACTTCTCGAGGCAGGGTGTTCTGCATCTAGTGAACGGCCTCACCAAGGAACGCCCTAGCCAGGCCACTGGGCCCGAGGCCTCACCAAGGAACGCCCTAGGCAGGCCTCTGGGCCCCTGCCTTTTCAAAAGCCTGCAGTGCTACAGGAAAAACTGTGCTTTACTTGCAAAAGGAAAGCAAGCCGTCTTTCTCCTGGAAGCAGGGTGACTTCAGGTAGGAGGTCCTGATTGGAAGGAGAAGACTAGTGTTTTTCTCTGTGCAGCTCAGACTAGGGATTGAGTGCGATTTCCACGGCATGTTGGAACTTGCTTGAACGTTGCTCTTGAACCTGTGCGAGTGCTGTGAATCAAGATATCACAAGAAAGAGTGCAGTGTGTTGCCCATGACTCAGCAGACACAGAGGACCTCCGAGGGACCAATGGGCCTCGTTGTTGCTCAGCAGGCCTACAGGGGTGTGGAGGTACTCAGAGATCTTGGAACAAAATTGATGCTCAACCGAGGGGCCTAGGAGTCCTGAAAAGGGTACTTCCTTTAAAGTAAACCAGAACAGCGACTAAGAGCTAATGGAAAGAGCTGCATGCCTCCTTTTCTGTAGGGCTACTCAGGGCCTTACCTCGAGGCAAGGACTCACGTTGAGATTCCCTTTAGCTCTAGAGCATGGCAAGGTGCGCCCCACCGCGGCCAATGAAGCTCCGTGTGTAGACAGAGAAAACTCATTTTCTTCCCAGACGCAAGCCTACAGTGGCCAGGGGCCTGTCAACAGCAGAGAATTTCAGGGAGCTTCACGAAAGCAAGAATGGAGCTTTCCAAATGGAAAGCAAGGCTAGTCCCATCATGCCCCAATTTCCATGGGCACAGGCAGCATACATCTCTGTGGTTTCTAACAAGGCAAAAGAGACACAGAGTACACACTGGTTGTTTCCCTGAATCAACTTCTCGAGGCAGGGTGTCCTGAATGTAGTGAACGGCCTCACCAAGGAAAGCCCTAGCTATGCCTCTGGGCCCGTGCCTCTTCAAAAGCCTGCCCTGCTACAGGAACAACTGTGCTTTAGTTGCAATAGAAACGAGGTCGTCTTTCTTCAGGAGGCAGGGTGACTTCAGGTAGGAGGTCCTGAATGGAAGGAGAAGCTTACTGTTTGTCTCTGTACAGCTCAAACTAGGGAATGAGAGCGACTTCCACGGCCTGTTGGAACTTGCTTAACGGTGCTCGTGAACCTGTGCGATGCTGGCTAAATCAAGATGTTCCAATAAGAGTGCACTGTGTTGCCCTACACTCGGCATACACACTGTGAGTCGGAAAGCTCCTTCCCTGGATAGTGCTTAGAAGGGCCAGGGGAGCCTGAGGGTACTCAGTGTTTTGCAGGGAATAGGGTTTCCAGGCGAGGCACCTAGGTGTCCTGAAAAGCGTACTGGCTTTAAAATGCTGAAGATAAGCGACTACGGCCTCATGGAAACTGCTACACGCCTCTGCTTCTGCATAGCATTTCATGGCCTTACCTCGAGGCAAGTTCTCACGTTTCTTGCCCTGTGAGCGACACAGCATGTTAAGATGCTGTATTTCTCCTTGAATAGAGTGACTTCAGGAACGAGGTCTTTGATAAATTCTAAGCAGACTGTTTTCTCAGGGCAGCTCAGACGAGGGCAATGTCGAAGACTTCCAGGGCATGTTGGACTGCCTAGAAATGTGGTTCTGATGACACAGGCAGAATACATCTCTGTGGTTTTCAACGAGTCAAAAGAGACACCGAGTACACACTGGTTGCTTCCCTGAATCAACTTCTCGAGGCAGGGTGTTCTGCATCTAGTGAACGGCCTCACCAAGGAACGCCCTAGCCAGGCCACTGGGCCCGAGGCCTCACCAAGGAACGCCCTAGGCAGGCCTCTGGGCCCCTGCCTTTTCAAAAGCCTGCAGTGCTACAGGAAAAACTGTGCTTTACTTGCAAAAGGAAAGCAAGCCGTCTTTCTCCTGGAAGCAGGGTGACTTCAGGTAGGAGGTCCTGATTGGAAGGAGAAGACTAGTGTTTTTCTCTGTGCAGCTCAGACTAGGGATTGAGTGCGATTTCCACGGCATGTTGGAACTTGCTTGAACGTTGCTCTTGAACCTGTGCGAGTGCTGTGAATCAAGATATCACAAGAAAGAGTGCAGTGTGTTGCCCATGACTCAGCAGACACAGAGGACCTCCGAGGGACCAATGGGCCTCGTTGTTGCTCAGCAGGCCTACAGGGGTGTGGAGGTACTCAGAGATCTTGGAACAAAATTGATGCTCAACCGAGGGGCCTAGGAGTCCTGAAAAGGGTACTTCCTTTAAAGTAAACCAGAACAGCGACTAAGAGCTAATGGAAAGAGCTGCATGCCTCCTTTTCTGTAGGGCTACTCAGGGCCTTACCTCGAGGCAAGGACTCACGTTGAGATTCCCTTTAGCTCTAGAGCATGGCAAGGTGCGCCCCACCGCGGCCAATGAAGCTCCGTGTGTAGACAGAGAAAACTCATTTTCTTCCCAGACGCAAGCCTACAGTGGCCAGGGGCCTGTCAACAGCAGAGAATTTCAGGGAGCTTCACGAAAGCAAGAATGGAGCTTTCCAAATGGAAAGCAAGGCTAGTCCCATCATGCCCCAATTTCCATGGGCACAGGCAGCATACATCTCTGTGGTTTCTAACAAGGCAAAAGAGACACAGAGTACACACTGGTTGTTTCCCTGAATCAACTTCTCGAGGCAGGGTGTCCTGAATGTAGTGAACGGCCTCACCAAGGAAAGCCCTAGCTATGCCTCTGGGCCCGTGCCTCTTCAAAAGCCTGCCCTGCTACAGGAACAACTGTGCTTTAGTTGCAATAGAAACGAGGTCGTCTTTCTTCAGGAGGCAGGGTGACTTCAGGTAGGAGGTCCTGAATGGAAGGAGAAGCTTACTGTTTGTCTCTGTACAGCTCAAACTAGGGAATGAGAGCGACTTCCACGGCCTGTTGGAACTTGCTTAACGGTGCTCGTGAACCTGTGCGATGCTGGCTAAATCAAGATGTTCCAATAAGAGTGCACTGTGTTGCCCTACACTCGGCATACACACTGTGAGTCGGAAAGCTCCTTCCCTGGATAGTGCTTAGAAGGGCCAGGGGAGCCTGAGGGTACTCAGTGTTTTGCAGGGAATAGGGTTTCCAGGCGAGGCACCTAGGTGTCCTGAAAAGCGTACTGGCTTTAAAATGCTGAAGATAAGCGACTACGGCCTCATGGAAACTGCTACACGCCTCTGCTTCTGCATAGCATTTCATGGCCTTACCTCGAGGCAAGTTCTCACGTTTCTTGCCCTGTGAGCGACACAGCATGTTAAGATGCTGTATTTCTCCTTGAATAGAGTGACTTCAGGAACGAGGTCTTTGATAAATTCTAAGCAGACTGTTTTCTCAGGGCAGCTCAGACGAGGGCAATGTCGAAGACTTCCAGGGCATGTTGGACTGCCTAGAAATGTGGTTCTGATGACACAGGCAGAATACATCTCTGTGGTTTTCAACGAGTCAAAAGAGACACCGAGTACACACTGGTTGCTTCCCTGAATCAACTTCTCGAGGCAGGGTGTTCTGCATCTAGTGAACGGCCTCACCAAGGAACGCCCTAGCCAGGCCACTGGGCCCGAGGCCTCACCAAGGAACGCCCTAGGCAGGCCTCTGGGCCCCTGCCTTTTCAAAAGCCTGCAGTGCTACAGGAAAAACTGTGCTTTACTTGCAAAAGGAAAGCAAGCCGTCTTTCTCCTGGAAGCAGGGTGACTTCAGGTAGGAGGTCCTGATTGGAAGGAGAAGACTAGTGTTTTTCTCTGTGCAGCTCAGACTAGGGATTGAGTGCGATTTCCACGGCATGTTGGAACTTGCTTGAACGTTGCTCTTGAACCTGTGCGAGTGCTGTGAATCAAGATATCACAAGAAAGAGTGCAGTGTGTTGCCCATGACTCAGCAGACACAGAGGACCTCCGAGGGACCAATGGGCCTCGTTGTTGCTCAGCAGGCCTACAGGGGTGTGGAGGTACTCAGAGATCTTGGAACAAAATTGATGCTCAACCGAGGGGCCTAGGAGTCCTGAAAAGGGTACTTCCTTTAAAGTAAACCAGAACAGCGACTAAGAGCTAATGGAAAGAGCTGCATGCCTCCTTTTCTGTAGGGCTACTCAGGGCCTTACCTCGAGGCAAGGACTCACGTTGAGATTCCCTTTAGCTCTAGAGCATGGCAAGGTGCGCCCCACCGCGGCCAATGAAGCTCCGTGTGTAGACAGAGAAAACTCATTTTCTTCCCAGACGCAAGCCTACAGTGGCCAGGGGCCTGTCAACAGCAGAGAATTTCAGGGAGCTTCACGAAAGCAAGAATGGAGCTTTCCAAATGGAAAGCAAGGCTAGTCCCATCATGCCCCAATTTCCATGGGCACAGGCAGCATACATCTCTGTGGTTTCTAACAAGGCAAAAGAGACACAGAGTACACACTGGTTGTTTCCCTGAATCAACTTCTCGAGGCAGGGTGTCCTGAATGTAGTGAACGGCCTCACCAAGGAAAGCCCTAGCTATGCCTCTGGGCCCGTGCCTCTTCAAAAGCCTGCCCTGCTACAGGAACAACTGTGCTTTAGTTGCAATAGAAACGAGGTCGTCTTTCTTCAGGAGGCAGGGTGACTTCAGGTAGGAGGTCCTGAATGGAAGGAGAAGCTTACTGTTTGTCTCTGTACAGCTCAAACTAGGGAATGAGAGCGACTTCCACGGCCTGTTGGAACTTGCTTAACGGTGCTCGTGAACCTGTGCGATGCTGGCTAAATCAAGATGTTCCAATAAGAGTGCACTGTGTTGCCCTACACTCGGCATACACACTGTGAGTCGGAAAGCTCCTTCCCTGGATAGTGCTTAGAAGGGCCAGGGGAGCCTGAGGGTACTCAGTGTTTTGCAGGGAATAGGGTTTCCAGGCGAGGCACCTAGGTGTCCTGAAAAGCGTACTGGCTTTAAAATGCTGAAGATAAGCGACTACGGCCTCATGGAAACTGCTACACGCCTCTGCTTCTGCATAGCATTTCATGGCCTTACCTCGAGGCAAGTTCTCACGTTTCTTGCCCTGTGAGCGACACAGCATGTTAAGATGCTGTATTTCTCCTTGAATAGAGTGACTTCAGGAACGAGGTCTTTGATAAATTCTAAGCAGACTGTTTTCTCAGGGCAGCTCAGACGAGGGCAATGTCGAAGACTTCCAGGGCATGTTGGACTGCCTAGAAATGTGGTTCTGATGACACAGGCAGAATACATCTCTGTGGTTTTCAACGAGTCAAAAGAGACACCGAGTACACACTGGTTGCTTCCCTGAATCAACTTCTCGAGGCAGGGTGTTCTGCATCTAGTGAACGGCCTCACCAAGGAACGCCCTAGCCAGGCCACTGGGCCCGAGGCCTCACCAAGGAACGCCCTAGGCAGGCCTCTGGGCCCCTGCCTTTTCAAAAGCCTGCAGTGCTACAGGAAAAACTGTGCTTTACTTGCAAAAGGAAAGCAAGCCGTCTTTCTCCTGGAAGCAGGGTGACTTCAGGTAGGAGGTCCTGATTGGAAGGAGAAGCCTAGTGTTTTTCTCTGTGCAGCTCAGACTAGGGATTGAGTGCGATTTCCACGGCATGTTGGAACTTGCTTGAACGTTGCTCTTGAACCTGTGCGAGTGCTGTGAATCAAGATATCACAAGAAAGAGTGCAGTGTGTTGCCCATGACTCAGCAGACACAGAGGACCTCCGAGGGACCAATGGGCCTCGTTGTTGCTCAGCAGGCCTACAGGGGTGTGGAGGTACTCAGAGATCTTGGAACAAAATTGATGCTCAACCGAGGGGCCTAGGAGTCCTGAAAAGGGTACTTCCTTTAAAGTAAACCAGAACAGCGACTAAGAGCTAATGGAAAGAGCTGCATGCCTCCTTTTCTGTAGGGCTACTCAGGGCCTTACCTCGAGGCAAGGACTCACGTTGAGATTCCCTTTAGCTCTAGAGCATGGCAAGGTGCGCCCCACCGCGGCCAATGAAGCTCCGTGTGTAGACAGAGAAAACTCATTTTCTTCCCAGACGCAAGCCTACAGTGGCCAGGGGCCTGTCAACAGCAGAGAATTTCAGGGAGCTTCACGAAAGCAAGAATGGAGCTTTCCAAATGGAAAGCAAGGCTAGTCCCATCATGCCCCAATTTCCATGGGCACAGGCAGCATACATCTCTGTGGTTTCTAACAAGGCAAAAGAGACACAGAGTACACACTGGTTGTTTCCCTGAATCAACTTCTCGAGGCAGGGTGTCCTGAATGTAGTGAACGGCCTCACCAAGGAAAGCCCTAGCTATGCCTCTGGGCCCGTGCCTCTTCAAAAGCCTGCCCTGCTACAGGAACAACTGTGCTTTAGTTGCAAGAGAAACGAGGTCGTCTTTCTTCAGGAGGCAGGGTGACTTCAGGTAGGAGGTCCTGAATGGAAGGAGAAGCTTACTGTTTGTCTCTGTACAGCTCAAACTAGGGAATGAGAGCGACTTCCACGGCCTGTTGGAACTTGCTTAACGGTGCTCGTGAACCTGTGCGATGCTGGCTAAATCAAGATGTTCCAATAAGAGTGCACTGTGTTGCCCTACACTCGGCATACACACTGTGAGTCGGAAAGCTCCTTCCCTGGATAGTGCTTAGAAGGGCCAGGGGAGCCTGAGGGTACTCAGTGTTTTGCAGGGAATAGGGTTTCCAGGCGAGGCACCTAGGTGTCCTGAAAAGCGTACTGGCTTTAAAATGCTGAAGATAAGCGACTACGGCCTCATGGAAACTGCTACACGCCTCTGCTTCTGCATAGCATTTCATGGCCTTACCTCGAGGCAAGTTCTCACGTTTCTTGCCCTGTGAGCGACACAGCATGTTAAGATGCTGTATTTCTCCTTGAATAGAGTGACTTCAGGAACGAGGTCTTTGATAAATTCTAAGCAGACTGTTTTCTCAGGGCAGCTCAGACGAGGGCAATGTCGAAGACTTCCAGGGCATGTTGGACTGCCTAGAAATGTGGTTCTGATGACACAGGCAGAATACATCTCTGTGGTTTTCAACGAGTCAAAAGAGACACCGAGTACACACTGGTTGCTTCCCTGAATCAACTTCTCGAGGCAGGGTGTTCTGCATCTAGTGAACGGCCTCACCAAGGAACGCCCTAGCCAGGCCACTGGGCCCGAGGCCTCACCAAGGAACGCCCTAGGCAGGCCTCTGGGCCCCTGCCTTTTCAAAAGCCTGCAGTGCTACAGGAAAAACTGTGCTTTACTTGCAAAAGGAAAGCAAGCCGTCTTTCTCCTGGAAGCAGGGTGACTTCAGGTAGGAGGTCCTGATTGGAAGGAGAAGCCTAGTGTTTTTCTCTGTGCAGCTCAGACTAGGGATTGAGTGCGATTTCCACGGCATGTTGGAACTTGCTTGAACGTTGCTCTTGAACCTGTGCGAGTGCTGTGAATCAAGATATCACAAGAAAGAGTGCAGTGTGTTGCCCATGACTCAGCAGACACAGAGGACCTCCGAGGGACCAATGGGCCTCGTTGTTGCTCAGCAGGCCTACAGGGGTGTGGAGGTACTCAGAGATCTTGGAACAAAATTGATGCTCAACCGAGGGGCCTAGGAGTCCTGAAAAGGGTACTTCCTTTAAAGTAAACCAGAACAGCGACTAAGAGCTAATGGAAAGAGCTGCATGCCTCCTTTTCTGTAGGGCTACTCAGGGCCTTACCTCGAGGCAAGGACTCACGTTGAGATTCCCTTTAGCTCTAGAGCATGGCAAGGTGCGCCCCACCGCGGCCAATGAAGCTCCGTGTGTAGACAGAGAAAACTCATTTTCTTCCCAGACGCAAGCCTACAGTGGCCAGGGGCCTGTCAACAGCAGAGAATTTCAGGGAGCTTCACGAAAGCAAGAATGGAGCTTTCCAAATGGAAAGCAAGGCTAGTCCCATCATGCCCCAATTTCCATGGGCACAGGCAGCATACATCTCTGTGGTTTCTAACAAGGCAAAAGAGACACAGAGTACACACTGGTTGTTTCCCTGAATCAACTTCTCGAGGCAGGGTGTCCTGAATGTAGTGAACGGCCTCACCAAGGAAAGCCCTAGCTATGCCTCTGGGCCCGTGCCTCTTCAAAAGCCTGCCCTGCTACAGGAACAACTGTGCTTTAGTTGCAATAGAAACGAGGTCGTCTTTCTTCAGGAGGCAGGGTGACTTCAGGTAGGAGGTCCTGAATGGAAGGAGAAGCTTACTGTTTGTCTCTGTACAGCTCATACTAGGGAATGAGAGCGACTTCCACGGCCTGTTGGAACTTGCTTAACGGTGCTCGTGAACCTGTGCGATGCTGGCTAAATCAAGATGTTCCAATAAGAGTGCACTATGTTGCCCTACACTCGGCATACACACTGTGAGTCGGAAAGCTCCTTCCCTGGATAGTGCTTAGAAGGGCCAGGGGAGCCTGAGGGTACTCAGTGTTTTTGCAGGGAATAGGGTTTCCAGGCGAGGCACCTAGGTGTCCTGAAAAGCGTACTGGCTTTAAAATGCTGAAGATAAGCGACTACGGCCTCATGGAAACTGCTACACGCCTCTGCTTCTGCATAGCATTTCATGGCCTTACCTCGAGGCAAGTTCTCACGTTTCTTGCCCTGTGAGCGACACAGCATGTTAAGATGCTGTATTTCTCCTTGAATAGAGTGACTTCAGGAACGAGGTCTTTGATAAATTCTAAGCAGACTGTTTTCTCAGGGCAGCTCAGACGAGGGCAATGACGAAGACTTCCAGGGCATGTTGGACAGCCTAGAAATGTGGTTCTGATGACACAGGCAGAATACATCTCTGTGGTTTTCAACGAGTCAAAAGAGACACCGAGTACACACTGGTTGCTTCCCTGAATCAACTTCTCGAGGCAGGGTGTTCTGCATCTAGTGAACGGCCTCACCAAGGAACGCCCTAGCCAGGCCACTGGGCCCGAGGCCTCACCAAGGAACGCCCTAGGCAGGCCTCTGGGCCCCTGCCTTTTCAAAAGCCTGCAGTGCTACAGGAAAAACTGTGCTTTACTTGCAAAAGGAAAGCAAGCCGTCTTTCTCCTGGAAGCAGGGTGACTTCAGGTAGGAGGTCCTGATTGGAAGGAGAAGACTAGTGTTTTTCTCTGTGCAGCTCAGACTAGGGATTGAGTGCGATTTCCACGGCATGTTGGAACTTGCTTGAACGTTGCTCTTGAACCTGTGCGAGTGCTGTGAATCAAGATATCACAAGAAAGAGTGCAGTGTGTTGCCCATGACTCAGCAGACACAGAGGACCTCCGAGGGACCAATGGGCCTCGTTGTTGCTCAGCAGGCCTACAGGGGTGTGGAGGTACTCAGAGATCTTGGAACAAAATTGATGCTCAACCGAGGGGCCTAGGAGTCCTGAAAAGGGTACTTCCTTTAAAGTAAACCAGAACAGCGACTAAGAGCTAATGGAAAGAGCTGCATGCCTCCTTTTCTGTAGGGCTACTCAGGGCCTTACCTCGAGGCAAGGACTCACGTTGAGATTCACTTTAGCTCTAGAGCATGGCAAGGTGCGCCCCACCGCGGCCAATGAAGCTCCGTGTGTAGACAGAGAAAACTCATTTTCTTCCCAGACCCAAGCCTACAGTGGCCAGGGGCCTGTCAACAGCAGAGAATTTCAGGGAGCTTCACGAAAGCAAGAATGGAGCTTTCCAAATGGAAAGCAAGGCTAGTCCCATCATGCCCCAATTTCCATGGGCACAGGCAGCATACATCTCTGTGGTTTCTAACAAGGCAAAAGAGACACAGAGTACACACTGGTTGTTTCCCTGAATCAACTTCTCGAGGCAGGGTGTCCTGAATGTAGTGAACGGCCTCACCAAGGAAAGCCCTAGCTATGCCTCTGGGCCCGTGCCTCTTCAAAAGCCTGCCCTGCTACAGGAACAACTGTGCTTTAGTTGCAAGAGAAACGAGGTCGTCTTTCTTCAGGAGGCAGGGTGACTTCAGGTAGGAGGTCCTGAATGGAAGGAGAAGCTTACTGTTTGTCTCTGTACAGCTCAAACTAGGGAATGAGAGCGACTTCCACGGCCTGTTGGAACTTGCTTAACGGTGCTCGTGAACCTGTGCGATGCTGGCTAAATCAAGATGTTCCAATAAGAGTGCACTGTGTTGCCCTACACTCGGCATACACACTGTGAGTCGGAAAGCTCCTTCCCTGGATAGTGCTTAGAAGGGCCAGGGGAGCCTGAGGGTACTCAGTGTTTTGCAGGGAATAGGGTTTCCAGGCGAGGCACCTAGGTGTCCTGAAAAGCGTACTGGCTTTAAAATGCTGAAGATAAGCGACTACGGCCTCATGGAAACTGCTACACGCCTCTGCTTCTGCATAGCATTTCATGGCCTTACCTCGAGGCAAGTTCTCACGTTTCTTGCCCTGTGAGCGACACAGCATGTTAAGATGCTGTATTTCTCCTTGAATAGAGTGACTTCAGGAACGAGGTCTTTGATAAATTCTAAGCAGACTGTTTTCTCAGGGCAGCTCAGACGAGGGCAATGTCGAAGACTTCCAGGGCATGTTGGACTGCCTAGAAATGTGGTTCTGATGACACAGGCAGAATACATCTCTGTGGTTTTCAACGAGTCAAAAGAGACACCGAGTACACACTGGTTGCTTCCCTGAATCAACTTCTCGAGGCAGGGTGTTCTGCATCTAGTGAACGGCCTCACCAAGGAACGCCCTAGCCAGGCCACTGGGCCCGAGGCCTCACCAAGGAACGCCCTAGGCAGGCCTCTGGGCCCCTGCCTTTTCAAAAGCCTGCAGTGCTACAGGAAAAACTGTGCTTTACTTGCAAAAGGAAAGCAAGCCGTCTTTCTCCTGGAAGCAGGGTGACTTCAGGTAGGAGGTCCTGATTGGAAGGAGAAGACTAGTGTTTTTCTCTGTGCAGCTCAGACTAGGGATTGAGTGCGATTTCCACGGCATGTTGGAACTTGCTTGAACGTTGCTCTTGAACCTGTGCGAGTGCTGTGAATCAAGATATCACAAGAAAGAGTGCAGTGTGTTGCCCATGACTCAGCAGACACAGAGGACCTCCGAGGGACCAATGGGCCTCGTTGTTGCTCAGCAGGCCTACAGGGGTGTGGAGGTACTCAGAGATCTTGGAACAAAATTGATGCTCAACCGAGGGGCCTAGGAGTCCTGAAAAGGGTACTTCCTTTAAAGTAAACCAGAACAGCGACTAAGAGCTAATGGAAAGAGCTGCATGCCTCCTTTTCTGTAGGGCTACTCAGGGCCTTACCTCGAGGCAAGGACTCACGTTGAGATTCCCTTTAGCTCTAGAGCATGGCAAGGTGCGCCCCACCGCGGCCAATGAAGCTCCGTGTGTAGACAGAGAAAACTCATTTTCTTCCCAGACCCAAGCCTACAGTGGCCAGGGGCCTGTCAACAGCAGAGAATTTCAGGGAGCTTCACGAAAGCAAGAATGGAGCTTTCCAAATGGAAAGCAAGGCTAGTCCCATCATGCCCCAATTTCCATGGGCACAGGCAGCATACATCTCTGTGGTTTCTAACAAGGCAAAAGAGACACAGAGTACACACTGGTTGTTTCCCTGAATCAACTTCTCGAGGCAGGGTGTCCTGAATGTAGTGAACGGCCTCACCAAGGAAAGCCCTAGCTATGCCTCTGGGCCCGTGCCTCTTCAAAAGCCTGCCCTGCTACAGGAACAACTGTGCTTTAGTTGCAATAGAAACGAGGTCGTCTTTCTTCAGGAGGCAGGGTGACTTCAGGTAGGAGGTCCTGAATGGAAGGAGAAGCTTACTGTTTGTCTCTGTACAGCTCAAACTAGGGAATGAGAGCGACTTCCACGGCCTGTTGGAACTTGCTTAACGGTGCTCGTGAACCTGTGCGATGCTGGCTAAATCAAGATGTTCCAATAAGAGTGCACTGTGTTGCCCTACACTCGGCATACACACTGTGAGTCGGAAAGCTCCTTCCCTGGATAGTGCTTAGAAGGGCCAGGGGAGCCTGAGGGTACTCAGTGTTTTGCAGGGAATAGGGTTTCCAGGCGAGGCACCTAGGTGTCCTGAAAAGCGTACTGGCTTTAAAATGCTGAAGATAAGCGACTACGGCCTCATGGAAACTGCTACACGCCTCTGCTTCTGCATAGCATTTCATGGCCTTACCTCGAGGCAAGTTCTCACGTTTCTTGCCCTGTGAGCGACACAGCATGTTAAGATGCTGTATTTCTCCTTGAATAGAGTGACTTCAGGAACGAGGTCTTTGATAAATTCTAAGCAGACTGTTTTCTCAGGGCAGCTCAGACGAGGGCAATGTCGAAGACTTCCAGGGCATGTTGGACTGCCTAGAAATGTGGTTCTGATGACACAGGCAGAATACATCTCTGTGGTTTTCAACGAGTCAAAAGAGACACCGAGTACACACTGGTTGCTTCCCTGAATCAACTTCTCGAGGCAGGGTGTTCTGCATCTAGTGAACGGCCTCACCAAGGAACGCCCTAGCCAGGCCACTGGGCCCGAGGCCTCACCAAGGAACGCCCTAGGCAGGCCTCTGGGCCCCTGCCTTTTCAAAAGCCTGCAGTGCTACAGGAAAAACTGTGCTTTACTTGCAAAAGGAAAGCAAGCCGTCTTTCTCCTGGAAGCAGGGTGACTTCAGGTAGGAGGTCCTGATTGGAAGGAGAAGACTAGTGTTTTTCTCTGTGCAGCTCAGACTAGGGATTGAGTGCGATTTCCACGGCATGTTGGAACTTGCTTGAACGTTGCTCTTGAACCTGTGCGAGTGCTGTGAATCAAGATATCACAAGAAAGAGTGCAGTGTGTTGCCCATGACTCAGCAGACACAGAGGACCTCCGAGGGACCAATGGGCCTCGTTGTTGCTCAGCAGGCCTACAGGGGTGTGGAGGTACTCAGAGATCTTGGAACAAAATTGATGCTCAACCGAGGGGCCTAGGAGTCCTGAAAAGGGTACTTCCTTTAAAGTAAACCAGAACAGCGACTAAGAGCTAATGGAAAGAGCTGCATGCCTCCTTTTCTGTAGGGCTACTCAGGGCCTTACCTCGAGGCAAGGACTCACGTTGAGATTCCCTTTAGCTCTAGAGCATGGCAAGGTGCGCCCCACCGCGGCCAATGAAGCTCCGTGTGTAGACAGAGAAAACTCATTTTCTTCCCAGACCCAAGCCTACAGTGGCCAGGGGCCTGTCAACAGCAGAGAATTTCAGGGAGCTTCACGAAAGCAAGAATGGAGCTTTCCAAATGGAAAGCAAGGCTAGTCCCATCATGCCCCAATTTCCATGGGCACAGGCAGCATACATCTCTGTGGTTTCTAACAAGGCAAAAGAGACACAGAGTACACACTGGTTGTTTCCCTGAATCAACTTCTCGAGGCAGGGTGTCCTGAATGTAGTGAACGGCCTCACCAAGGAAAGCCCTAGCTATGCCTCTGGGCCCGTGCCTCTTCAAAAGCCTGCCCTGCTACAGGAACAACTGTGCTTTAGTTGCAATAGAAACGAGGTCGTCTTTCTTCAGGAGGCAGGGTGACTTCAGGTAGGAGGTCCTGAATGGAAGGAGAAGCTTACTGTTTGTCTCTGTACAGCTCATACTAGGGAATGAGAGCGACTTCCACGGCCTGTTGGAACTTGCTTAACGGTGCTCGTGAACCTGTGCGATGCTGGCTAAATCAAGATGTTCCAATAAGAGTGCACTATGTTGCCCTACACTCGGCATACACACTGTGAGTCGGAAAGCTCCTTCCCTGGATAGTGCTTAGAAGGGCCAGGGGAGCCTGAGGGTACTCAGTGTTTTTGCAGGGAATAGGGTTTCCAGGCGAGGCACCTAGGTGTCCTGAAAAGCGTACTGGCTTTAAAATGCTGAAGATAAGCGACTACGGCCTCATGGAAACTGCTACACGCCTCTGCTTCTGCATAGCATTTCATGGCCTTACCTCGAGGCAAGTTCTCACGTTTCTTGCCCTGTGAGCGACACAGCATGTTAAGATGCTGTATTTCTCCTTGAATAGAGTGACTTCAGGAACGAGGTCTTTGATAAATTCTAAGCAGACTGTTTTCTCAGGGCAGCTCAGACGAGGGCAATGACGAAGACTTCCAGGGCATGTTGGACAGCCTAGAAATGTGGTTCTGATGACACAGGCAGAATACATCTCTGTGGTTTTCAACGAGTCAAAAGAGACACCGAGTACACACTGGTTGCTTCCCTGAATCAACTTCTCGAGGCAGGGTGTTCTGCATCTAGTGAACGGCCTCACCAAGGAACGCCCTAGCCAGGCCACTGGGCCCGAGGCCTCACCAAGGAACGCCCTAGGCAGGCCTCTGGGCCCCTGCCTTTTCAAAAGCCTGCAGTGCTACAGGAAAAACTGTGCTTTACTTGCAAAAGGAAAGCAAGCCGTCTTTCTCCTGGAAGCAGGGTGACTTCAGGTAGGAGGTCCTGATTGGAAGGAGAAGACTAGTGTTTTTCTCTGTGCAGCTCAGACTAGGGATTGAGTGCGATTTCCACGGCATGTTGGAACTTGCTTGAACGTTGCTCTTGAACCTGTGCGAGTGCTGTGAATCAAGATATCACAAGAAAGAGTGCAGTGTGTTGCCCATGACTCAGCAGACACAGAGGACCTCCGAGGGACCAATGGGCCTCGTTGTTGCTCAGCAGGCCTACAGGGGTGTGGAGGTACTCAGAGATCTTGGAACAAAATTGATGCTCAACCGAGGGGCCTAGGAGTCCTGAAAAGGGTACTTCCTTTAAAGTAAACCAGAACAGCGACTAAGAGCTAATGGAAAGAGCTGCATGCCTCCTTTTCTGTAGGGCTACTCAGGGCCTTACCTCGAGGCAAGGACTCACGTTGAGATTCCCTTTAGCTCTAGAGCATGGCAAGGTGCGCCCCACCGCGGCCAATGAAGCTCCGTGTGTAGACAGAGAAAACTCATTTTCTTCCCAGACCCAAGCCTACAGTGGCCAGGGGCCTGTCAACAGCAGAGAATTTCAGGGAGCTTCACGAAAGCAAGAATGGAGCTTTCCAAATGGAAAGCAAGGCTAGTCCCATCATGCCCCAATTTCCATGGGCACAGGCAGCATACATCTCTGTGGTTTCTAACAAGGCAAAAGAGACACAGAGTACACACTGGTTGTTTCCCTGAATCAACTTCTCGAGGCAGGGTGTCCTGAATGTAGTGAACGGCCTCACCAAGGAAAGCCCTAGCTATGCCTCTGGGCCCGTGCCTCTTCAAAAGCCTGCCCTGCTACAGGAACAACTGTGCTTTAGTTGCAATAGAAACGAGGTCGTCTTTCTTCAGGAGGCAGGGTGACTTCAGGTAGGAGGTCCTGAATGGAAGGAGAAGCTTACTGTTTGTCTCTGTACAGCTCAAACTAGGGAATGAGAGTGACTTCCACGGCCTGTTGGAACTTGCTTAACGGTGCTCGTGAACCTGTGCGATGCTGGCTAAATCAAGATGTTCCAATAAGAGTGCACTGTGTTGCCCTACACTCGGCATACACACTGTGAGTCGGAAAGCTCCTTCCCTGGATAGTGCTTAGAAGGGCCAGGGGAGCCTGAGGGTACTCAGTGTTTTGCAGGGAATAGGGTTTCCAGGCGAGGCACCTAGGTGTCCTGAAAAGCGTACTGGCTTTAAAATGCTGAAGATAAGCGACTACGGCCTCATGGAAACTGCTACACGCCTCTGCTTCTGCATAGCATTTCATGGCCTTACCTCGAGGCAAGTTCTCACGTTTCTTGCCCTGTGAGCGACACAGCATGTTAAGATGCTGTATTTCTCCTTGAATAGAGTGACTTCAGGAACGAGGTCTTTGATAAATTCTAAGCAGACTGTTTTCTCAGGGCAGCTCAGACGAGGGCAATGTCGAAGACTTCCAGGGCATGTTGGACTGCCTAGAAATGTGGTTCTGATGACACAGGCAGAATACATCTCTGTGGTTTTCAACGAGTCAAAAGAGACACCGAGTACACACTGGTTGCTTCCCTGAATCAACTTCTCGAGGCAGGGTGTTCTGCATCTAGTGAACGGCCTCACCAAGGAACGCCCTAGCCAGGCCACTGGGCCCGAGGCCTCACCAAGGAACGCCCTAGGCAGGCCTCTGGGCCCCTGCCTTTTCAAAAGCCTGCAGTGCTACAGGAAAAACTGTGCTTTACTTGCAAAAGGAAAGCAAGCCGTCTTTCTCCTGGAAGCAGGGTGACTTCAGGTAGGAGGTCCTGATTGGAAGGAGAAGACTAGTGTTTTTCTCTGTGCAGCTCAGACTAGGGATTGAGTGCGATTTCCACGGCATGTTGGAACTTGCTTGAACGTTGCTCTTGAACCTGTGCGAGTGCTGTGAATCAAGATATCACAAGAAAGAGTGCAGTGTGTTGCCCATGACTCAGCAGACACAGAGGACCTCCGAGGGACCAATGGGCCTCGTTGTTGCTCAGCAGGCCTACAGGGGTGTGGAGGTACTCAGAGATCTTGGAACAAAATTGATGCTCAACCGAGGGGCCTAGGAGTCCTGAAAAGGGTACTTCCTTTAAAGTAAACCAGAACAGCGACTAAGAGCTAATGGAAAGAGCTGCATGCCTCCTTTTCTGTAGGGCTACTCAGGGCCTTACCTCGAGGCAAGGACTCACGTTGAGATTCCCTTTAGCTCTAGAGCATGGCAAGGTGCGCCCCACCGCGGCCAATGAAGCTCCGTGTGTAGACAGAGAAAACTCATTTTCTTCCCAGACCCAAGCCTACAGTGGCCAGGGGCCTGTCAACAGCAGAGAATTTCAGGGAGCTTCACGAAAGCAAGAATGGAGCTTTCCAAATGGAAAGCAAGGCTAGTCCCATCATGCCCCAATTTCCATGGGCACAGGCAGCATACATCTCTGTGGTTTCTAACAAGGCAAAAGAGACACAGAGTACACACTGGTTGTTTCCCTGAATCAACTTCTCGAGGCAGGGTGTCCTGAATGTAGTGAACGGCCTCACCAAGGAAAGCCCTAGCTATGCCTCTGGGCCCGTGCCTCTTCAAAAGCCTGCCCTGCTACAGGAACAACTGTGCTTTAGTTGCAATAGAAACGAGGTCGTCTTTCTTCAGGAGGCAGGGTGACTTCAGGTAGGAGGTCCTGAATGGAAGGAGAAGCTTACTGTTTGTCTCTGTACAGCTCAAACTAGGGAATGAGAGTGACTTCCACGGCCTGTTGGAACTTGCTTAACGGTGCTCGTGAACCTGTGCGATGCTGGCTAAATCAAGATGTTCCAATAAGAGTGCACTGTGTTGCCCTACACTCGGCATACACACTGTGAGTCGGAAAGCTCCTTCCCTGGATAGTGCTTAGAAGGGCCAGGGGAGCCTGAGGGTACTCAGTGTTTTGCAGGGAATAGGGTTTCCAGGCGAGGCACCTAGGTGTCCTGAAAAGCGTACTGGCTTTAAAATGCTGAAGATAAGCGACTACGGCCTCATGGAAACTGCTACACGCCTCTGCTTCTGCATAGCATTTCATGGCCTTACCTCGAGGCAAGTTCTCACGTTTCTTGCCCTGTGAGCGACACAGCATGTTAAGATGCTGTATTTCTCCTTGAATAGAGTGACTTCAGGAACGAGGTCTTTGATAAATTCTAAGCAGACTCTTTTCTCAGGGCAGCTCAGACGAGGGCAATGTCGAAGACTTCCAGGGCATGTTGGACTGCCTAGAAATGTGGTTCTGATGACACAGGCAGAATACATCTCTGTGGTTTTCAACGAGTCAAAAGAGACACCGAGTACACACTGGTTGCTTCCCTGAATCAACTTCTCGAGGCAGGGTGTTCTGCATCTAGTGAACGGCCTCACCAAGGAACGCCCTAGCCAGGCCACTGGGCCCGAGGCCTCACCAAGGAACGCCCTAGGCAGGCCTCTGGGCCCCTGCCTTTTCAAAAGCCTGCAGTGCTACAGGAAAAACTGTGCTTTACTTGCAAAAGGAAAGCAAGCCGTCTTTCTCCTGGAAGCAGGGTGACTTCAGGTAGGAGGTCCTGATTGGAAGGAGAAGACTAGTGTTTTTCTCTGTGCAGCTCAGACTAGGGATTGAGTGCGATTTCCACGGCATGTTGGAACTTGCTTGAACGTTGCTCTTGAACCTGTGCGAGTGCTGTGAATCAAGATATCACAAGAAAGAGTGCAGTGTGTTGCCCATGACTCAGCAGACACAGAGGACCTCCGAGGGACCAATGGGCCTCGTTGTTGCTCAGCAGGCCTACAGGGGTGTGGAGGTACTCAGAGATCTTGGAACAAAATTGATGCTCAACCGAGGGGCCTAGGAGTCCTGAAAAGGGTACTTCCTTTAAAGTAAACCAGAACAGCGACTAAGAGCTAATGGAAAGAGCTGCATGCCTCCTTTTCTGTAGGGCTACTCAGGGCCTTACCTCGAGGCAAGGACTCACGTTGAGATTCCCTTTAGCTCTAGAGCATGGCAAGGTGCGCCCCACCGCGGCCAATGAAGCTCCGTGTGTAGACAGAGAAAACTCATTTTCTTCCCAGACCCAAGCCTACAGTGGCCAGGGGCCTGTCAACAGCAGAGAATTTCAGGGAGCTTCACGAAAGCAAGAATGGAGCTTTCCAAATGGAAAGCAAGGCTAGTCCCATCATGCCCCAATTTCCATGGGCACAGGCAGCATACATCTCTGTGGTTTCTAACAAGGCAAAAGAGACACAGAGTACACACTGGTTGTTTCCCTGAATCAACTTCTCGAGGCAGGGTGTCCTGAATGTAGTGAACGGCCTCACCAAGGAAAGCCCTAGCTATGCCTCTGGGCCCGTGCCTCTTCAAAAGCCTGCCCTGCTACAGGAACAACTGTGCTTTAGTTGCAATAGAAACGAGGTCGTCTTTCTTCAGGAGGCAGGGTGACTTCAGGTAGGAGGTCCTGAATGGAAGGAGAAGCTTACTGTTTGTCTCTGTACAGCTCATACTAGGGAATGAGAGCGACTTCCACGGCCTGTTGGAACTTGCTTAACGGTGCTCGTGAACCTGTGCGATGCTGGCTAAATCAAGATGTTCCAATAAGAGTGCACTATGTTGCCCTACACTCGGCATACACACTGTGAGTCGTAAAGCTCCTTCCCTGGATAGTGCTTAGAAGGGCCAGGGGAGCCTGAGGGTACTCAGTGTTTTTGCAGGGAATAGGGTTTCCAGGCGAGGCACCTAGGTGTCCTGAAAAGCGTACTGGCTTTAAAATGCTGAAGATAAGCGACTACGGCCTCATGGAAACTGCTACACGCCTCTGCTTCTGCATAGCATTTCATGGCCTTACCTCGAGGCAAGTTCTCACGTTTCTTGCCCTGTGAGCGACACAGCATGTTAAGATGCTGTATTTCTCCTTGAATAGAGTGACTTCAGGAACGAGGTCTTTGATAAATTCTAAGCAGACTGTTTTCTCAGGGCAGCTCAGACGAGGGCAATGACGAAGACTTCCAGGGCATGTTGGACAGCCTAGAAATGTGGTTCTGATGACACAGGCAGAATACATCTCTGTGGTTTTCAACGAGTCAAAAGAGACACCGAGTACACACTGGTTGCTTCCCTGAATCAACTTCTCGAGGCAGGGTGTTCTGCATCTAGTGAACGGCCTCACCAAGGAACGCCCTAGCCAGGCCACTGGGCCCGAGGCCTCACCAAGGAACGCCCTAGGCAGGCCTCTGGGCCCCTGCCTTTTCAAAAGCCTGCAGTGCTACAGGAAAAACTGTGCTTTACTTGCAAAAGGAAAGCAAGCCGTCTTTCTCCTGGAAGCAGGGTGACTTCAGGTAGGAGGTCCTGATTGGAAGGAGAAGCCTAGTGTTTTTCTCTGTGCAGCTCAGACTAGGGATTGAGTGCGATTTCCACGGCATGTTGGAACTTGCTTGAACGTTGCTCTTGAACCTGTGCGAGTGCTGTGAATCAAGATATCACAAGAAAGAGTGCAGTGTGTTGCCCATGACTCAGCAGACACAGAGGACCTCCGAGGGACCAATGGGCCTCGTTGTTGCTCAGCAGGCCTACAGGGGTGTGGAGGTACTCAGAGATCTTGGAACAAAATTGATGCTCAACCGAGGGGCCTAGGAGACCTGAAAAGGGTACTTCCTTTAAAGTAAACCAGAACAGCGACTAAGAGCTAATGGAAAGAGCTGCATGCCTCCTTTTCTGTAGGGCTACTCAGGGCCTTACCTCGAGGCAAGGACTCACGTTGAGATTCCCTTTAGCTCTAGAGCATGGCAAGGTGCGCCCCACCGCGGCCAATGAAGCTCCGTGTGTAGACAGAGAAAACTCATTTTCTTCCCAGACCCAAGCCTACAGTGGCCAGGGGCCTGTCAACAGCAGAGAATTTCAGGGAGCTTCACGAAAGCAAGAATGGAGCTTTCCAAATGGAAAGCAAGGCTAGTCCCATCATGCCCCAATTTCCATGGGCACAGGCAGCATACATCTCTGTGGTTTCTAACAAGGCAAAAGAGACACAGAGTACACACTGGTTGTTTCCCTGAATCAACTTCTCGAGGCAGGGTGTCCTGAATGTAGTGAACGGCCTCACCAAGGAAAGCCCTAGCTATGCCTCTGGGCCCGTGCCTCTTCAAAAGCCTGCCCTGCTACAGGAACAACTGTGCTTTAGTTGCAATAGAAACGAGGTCGTCTTTCTTCAGGAGGCAGGGTGACTTCAGGTAGGAGGTCCTGAATGGAAGGAGAAGCTTACTGTTTGTCTCTGTACAGCTCATACTAGGGAATGAGAGCGACTTCCACGGCCTGTTGGAACTTGCTTAACGGTGCTCGTGAACCTGTGCGATGCTGGCTAAATCAAGATGTTCCAATAAGAGTGCACTATGTTGCCCTACACTCGGCATACACACTGTGAGTCGGAAAGCTCCTTCCCTGGATAGTGCTTAGAAGGGCCAGGGGAGCCTGAGGGTACTCAGTGTTTTTGCAGGGAATAGGGTTTCCAGGCGAGGCACCTAGGTGTCCTGAAAAGCGTACTGGCTTTAAAATGCTGAAGATAAGCGACTACGGCCTCATGGAAACTGCTACACGCCTCTGCTTCTGCATAGCATTTCATGGCCTTACCTCGAGGCAAGTTCTCACGTTTCTTGCCCTGTGAGCGACACAGCATGTTAAGATGCTGTATTTCTCCTTGAATAGAGTGACTTCAGGAACGAGGTCTTTGATAAATTCTAAGCAGACTGTTTTCTCAGGGCAGCTCAGACGAGGGCAATGTCGAAGACTTCCAGGGCATGTTGGACTGCCTAGAAATGTGGTTCTGATGCTGTTCGAGTGCTCTGGAAACGGAGCTCTCCTGAAGTAACGTACAGTGTGTTGCCCGAGACTGCAGACACAGAGGTCCTCCGTGGGACGTATGGGACTCAATGCTGCTCAGCAGGCCCACAGGGGTGCGGAGGGAGTCAGTGATCTTGGAATAAAAATGATGCTCACCCGAAGACCGTAGGAGTCCTGAAAAGGGTACTTCCTTTAAAATAAAACAGACCTCCACTAAGAGCTCATGGAAAGAGCTGCATGCCTCCCTTTCTGCAGGGCTACTCAGGGCCTTACCTCGAGGCAAGGACTCACGTGGAGATTCCCTTTAGCTCTAGAGCATGGCAAGGTGAGCCCCACCCTGGCCTATATAGCTCCGTGTGTACCCAGGGAAAACTCATTTTCTTCCCAGACCCATGCCTACAGTGGCCAGAGGCCTGTCAACAGCAGAGAATTTCAGGGAGCTTCACGGCAGCAAGAAAGGAGGTTTCCAAACGGAAAGCAAGGCTAGTCCCATCATGCCCCCATTTCCATGGACACAGGCAGCATACATCTCTGTGGTTTTTAACGAGTCAAAAGAGACACCGAGTACACACTGGTTGCTTCCCTGAATCAACTTCTCGAGGCAGGGTGTTCTGCATCTAGTGAACGGCCTCACCAAGGAACGCCCTAGCCAGGCCACTGGGCCCGAGGCCTCACCAAGGAACGCCCTAGGCAGGCCTCTGGGCCCCTGCCTTTTCAAAAGCCTGCAGTGCTACAGGAAAAACTGTGCTTTACTTGCAAAAGGAAAGCAAGCCGTCTTTCTCCTGGAAGCAGGGTGACTTCAGGTAGGAGGTCCTGATTGGAAGGAGAAGACTAGTGTTTTTCTCTGTGCAGCTCAGACTAGGGATTGAGTGCGATTTCCACGGCATGTTGGAACTTGCTTGAACGTTGCTCTTGAACCTGTGCGAGTGCTGTGAATCAAGATATCACAAGAAAGAGTGCAGTGTGTTGCCCATGACTCAGCAGACACAGAGGACCTCCGAGGGACCAATGGGCCTCGTTGTTGCTCAGCAGGCCTACAGGGGTGTGGAGGTACTCAGAGATCTTGGAACAAAATTGATGCTCAACCGAGGGGCCTAGGAGTCCTGAAAAGGGTACTTCCTTTAAAGTAAACCAGAACAGCGACTAAGAGCTAATGGAAAGAGCTGCATGCCTCCTTTTCTGTAGGGCTACTCAGGGCCTTACCTCGAGGCAAGGACTCACGTTGAGATTCCCTTTAGCTCTAGAGCATGGCAAGGTGCGCCCCACCGCGGCCAATGAAGCTCCGTGTGTAGACAGAGAAAACTCATTTTCTTCCCAGACCCAAGCCTACAGTGGCCAGGGGCCTGTCAACAGCAGAGAATTTCAGGGAGCTTCACGAAAGCAAGAATGGAGCTTTCCAAATGGAAAGCAAGGCTAGTCCCATCATGCCCCAATTTCCATGGGCACAGGCAGCATACATCTCTGTGGTTTCTAACAAGGCAAAAGAGACACAGAGTACACACTGGTTGTTTCCCTGAATCAACTTCTCGAGGCAGGGTGTCCTGAATGTAGTGAACGGCCTCACCAAGGAAAGCCCTAGCTATGCCTCTGGGCCCGTGCCTCTTCAAAAGCCTGCCCTGCTACAGGAACAACTGTGCTTTAGTTGCAATAGAAACGAGGTCGTCTTTCTTCAGGAGGCAGGGTGACTTCAGGTAGGAGGTCCTGAATGGAAGGAGAAGCTTACTGTTTGTCTCTGTACAGCTCATACTAGGGAATGAGAGCGACTTCCACGGCCTGTTGGAACTTGCTTAACGGTGCTCGTGAACCTGTGCGATGCTGGCTAAATCAAGATGTTCCAATAAGAGTGCACTGTGTTGCCCTACACTCGGCATACACACTGTGAGTCGGAAAGCTCCTTCCCTGGATAGTGCTTAGAAGGGCCAGGGGAGCCTGAGGGTACTCAGTGTTTTTGCAGGGAATAGGGTTTCCAGGCGAGGCACCTAGGTGTCCTGAAAAGCGTACTGGCTTTAAAATGCTGAAGATAAGCGACTACGGCCTCATGGAAACTGCTACACGCCTCTGCTTCTGCATAGCATTTCATGGCCTTACCTCGAGGCAAGTTCTCACGTTTCTTGCCCTGTGAGCGACACAGCATGTTAAGATGCTGTATTTCTCCTTGAATAGAGTGACTTCAGGAACGAGGTCTTTGATAAATTCTAAGCAGACTGTTTTCTCAGGGCAGCTCAGACGAGGGCAATGTCGAAGACTTCCAGGGCATGTTGGACTGCCTAGAAATGTGGTTCTGATGACACAGGCAGAATACATCTCTGTGGTTTTCAACGAGTCAAAAGAGACACCGAGTACACACTGGTTGCTTCCCTGAATCAACTTCTCGAGGCAGGGTGTTCTGCATCTAGTGAACGGCCTCACCAAGGAACGCCCTAGCCAGGCCACTGGGCCCGAGGCCTCACCAAGGAACGCCCTAGGCAGGCCTCTGGGCCCCTGCCTTTTCAAAAGCCTGCAGTGCTACAGGAAAAACTGTGCTTTACTTGCAAAAGGAAAGCAAGCTGTCTTTCTCCTGGAAGCAGGGTGACTTCAGGTAGGAGGTCCTGATTGGAAGGAGAAGACTAGTGTTTTTCTCTGTGCAGCTCAGACTAGGGATTGAGTGCGATTTCCACGGCATGTTGGAACTTGCTTGAACGTTGCTCTTGAACCTGTGCGAGTGCTGTGAATCAAGATATCACAAGAAAGAGTGCAGTGTGTTGCCCATGACTCAGCAGACACAGAGGACCTCCGAGGGACCAATGGGCCTCGTTGTTGCTCAGCAGGCCTACAGGGGTGTGGAGGTATTCAGAGATCTTGGAACAAAATTGATGCTCAACCGAGGGGCCTAGGAGTCCTGAAAAGGGTACTTCCTTTAAAGTAAACCAGAACAGCGACTAAGAGCTAATGGAAAGAGCTGCATGCCTCCTTTTCTGTAGGGCTACTCAGGGCCTTACCTCGAGGCAAGGACTCACGTTGAGATTCCCTTTAGCTCTAGAGCATGGCAAGGTGCGCCCCACCGCGGCCAATGAAGCTCCGTGTGTAGACAGAGAAAACTCATTTTCTTCCCAGACCCAAGCCTACAGTGGCCAGGGGCCTGTCAACAGCAGAGAATTTCAGGGAGCTTCACGAAAGCAAGAATGGAGCTTTCCAAATGGAAAGCAAGGCTAGTCCCATCATGCCCCAATTTCCATGGGCACAGGCAGCATACATCTCTGTGGTTTCTAACAAGGCAAAAGAGACACAGAGTACACACTGGTTGTTTCCCTGAATCAACTTCTCGAGGCAGGGTGTCCTGAATGTAGTGAACGGCCTCACCAAGGAAAGCCCTAGCTATGCCTCTGGGCCCGTGCCTCTTCAAAAGCCTGCCCTGCTACAGGAACAACTGTGCTTTAGTTGCAATAGAAACGAGGTCGTCTTTCTTCAGGAGGCAGGGTGACTTCAGGTAGGAGGTCCTGAATGGAAGGAGAAGCTTACTGTTTGTCTCTGTACAGCTCAAACTAGGGAATGAGAGCGACTTCCACGGCCTGTTGGAACTTGCTTAACGGTGCTCGTGAACCTGTGCGATGCTGGCTAAATCAAGATGTTCCAATAAGAGTGCACTGTGTTGCCCTACACTCGGCATACACACTGTGAGTCGGAAAGCTCCTTCCCTGGATAGTGCTTAGAAGGGCCAGGGGAGCCTGAGGGTACTCAGTGTTTTTGCAGGGAATAGGGTTTCCAGGCGAGGCACCTAGGTGTCCTGAAAAGCGTACTGGCTTTAAAATGCTGAAGATAAGCGACTACGGCCTCATGGAAACTGCTACACGCCTCTGCTTCTGCATAGCATTTCATGGCCTTACCTCGAGGCAAGTTCTCACGTTTCTTGCCCTGTGAGCGACACAGCATGGTAAGATGCTGTATTTCTCCTTGAATAGAGTGACTTCAGGAACGAGGTCTTTGATAAATTCTAAGCAGACTGTTTTCTCAGGGCAGCTCAGACGAGGGCAATGTCGAAGACTTCCAGGGCATGTTGGACTGCCTAGAAATGTGGTTCTGATGACACAGGCAGAATACATCTCTGTGGTTTTCAACGAGTCAAAAGAGACACCGAGTACACACTGGTTGCTTCCCTGAATCAACTTCTCGAGGCAGGGTGTTCTGCATCTAGTGAACGGCCTCACCAAGGAACGCCCTAGCCAGGCCACTGGGCCCGAGGCCTCACCAAGGAACGCCCTAGGCAGGCCTCTGGGCCCCTGCCTTTTCAAAAGCCTGCAGTGCTACAGGAAAAACTGTGCTTTACTTGCAAAAGGAAAGCAAGCCGTCTTTCTCCTGGAAGCAGGGTGACTTCAGGTAGGAGGTCCTGATTGGAAGGAGAAGCCTAGTGTTTTTCTCTGTGCAGCTCAGACTAGGGATTGAGTGCGATTTCCACGGCATGTTGGAACTTGCTTGAACGTTGCTCTTGAACCTGTGCGAGTGCTGTGAATCAAGATATCACAAGAAAGAGTGCAGTGTGTTGCCCATGACTCAGCAGACACAGAGGACCTCCGAGGGACCAATGGGCCTCGTTGTTGCTCAGCAGGCCTACAGGGGTGTGGAGGTACTCAGAGACCTTGGAACAAAAATGATGCTCAACCGAGGGGCCTAGAGGTCCTGAAAAGGGTACTTCCTTTAAAGTAAACCAGAACAGCGACTAAGAGCTAATGGAAAGAGCTGCATGCCTCCTTTTCTGTAGGGCTACTCAGGGCCTTACCTCGAGGCAAGGACTCACGTTGAGATTCCCTTTAGCTGTAGAGCATGGCAAGGTGCGCCCCACCGCGGCCAATGAAGCTCCGTGTGTAGACAGAGAAAACTCATTTTCTTCCCAGACCCAAGCCTACAGTGGCCAGGGGCCTGTCAACAGCAGAGAATTTCAGGGAGCTTCACGAAAGCAAGAATGGAGCTTTCCAAATGGAAAGCAAGGCTAGTCCCATCATGCCCCAATTTCCATGGGCACAGGTAGCATACATCTCTGTGGTTTCTAACAAGGCAAAAGAGACACAGAGTACACACTGGTTGTTTCCCTGAATCAACTTCTCGAGGCAGGGTGTCCTGAATGTAGTGAACGGCCTCACCAAGGAAAGCCCTAGCTATGCCTCTGGGCCCGTGCCTCTTCAAAAGCCTGCCCTGCTACAGGAACAACTGTGCTTTAGTTGCAATAGAAACGAGGTCGTCTTTCTTCAGGAGGCAGGGTGACTTCAGGTAGGAGGTCCTGAATGGAAGGAGAAGCTTACTGTTTGTCTCTGTACAGCTCAAACTAGGGAATGAGAGCGACTTCCACGGCCTGTTGGAACTTGCTTAACGGTGCTCGTGAACCTGTGCGATGCTGGCTAAATCAAGATGTTCCAATAAGAGTGCACTGTGTTGCCCTACACTCGGCATACACACTGTGAGTCGGAAAGCTCCTTCCCTGGATAGTGCTTAGAAGGGCCAGGGGAGCCTGAGGGTACTCAGTGTTTTTGCAGGGAATAGGGTTTCCAGGCGAGGCACCTAGGTGTCCTGAAAAGCGTACTGGCTTTAAAATGCTGAAGATAAGCGACTACGGCCTCATGGAAACTGCTACACGCCTCTGCTTCTGCATAGCATTTCATGGCCTTACCTCGAGGCAAGTTCTCACGTTTCTTGCCCTGTGAGCGACACAGCATGGTAAGATGCTGTATTTCTCCTTGAATAGAGTGACTTCAGGAACGAGGTCTTTGATAAATTCTAAGCAGACTGTTTTCTCAGGGCAGCTCAGACGAGGGCAATGTCGAAGACTTCCAGGGCATGTTGGACTGCCTAGAAATGTGGTTCTGATGCTGTTCGAGTGCTCTGGAAACGGAGCTCTCCTGAAGTAACGTACAGTGTGTTGCCCGAGACTCTGCAGACACAGAGGGCCTCCGTGGGACGTATGGGACTCAATGCTGCTCAGCAGGCCCACAGGGGTGCGGAGGGAGTCGGTGATCTTGGAATAAAAATGATGCTCACCCGAAGACCGTAGGAGTCCTGAAAAGGGTACTTCCTTTAAAATAAAACAGACCTCCACTAAGAGCTCATGGAAAGAGCTGCATGCCTCCCTTTCTGCAGGGCTACTCAGGGCCTTACCTCGAGGCAAGGACTCACGTGGAGATTCCCTTTAGCTCTAGAGCATGGCAAGGTGAGCCCCACCCTGGCCTATATAGCTCCGTGTGTACCCAGGGAAAACTCATTTTCTTCCCAGACCCATGCCTACAGTGGCCAGAGGCCTGTCAACAGCAGAGAATTTCAGGGAGCTTCACGGCAGCAAGAAAGGAGGTTTCCAAACGGAAAGCAAGGCTAGTCCCATCATGCCCCCATTTCCATGGACACAGGCAGCATACATCTCTGTGGTTTTTAACGAGTCAAAAGAGACACCGAGTACACACTGGTTGCTTCCCTGAATCAACTTCTCGAGGCAGGGTGTCCTGAATGTAGTGAACGGCCTCACCAAGGAAAGCCCTAGCTATGCCTCTGGGCCCGTGCCTCTTCAAAAGCCTGCCCTGCTACAGGAACAACTGTGCTTTAGTTGCAATAGAAACGAGGTCGTCTTTCTTCAGGGGGCAGGGTGACTTCAGGTAGGAGGTCCTGAATGGAAGGAGAAGCTTACTGTTTGTCTCTGTACAGCTCAAACTAGGGAATGAGAGCGACTTCCACGGCCTGTTGGAACTTGCTTAACGGTGCTCGTGAACCTGTGCGATGCTGGCTAAATCAAGATGTTCCAATAAGAGTGCACTGTGTTGCCCTACACTCGGCATACACACTGTGAGTCGGAAAGCTCCTTCCCTGGATAGTGCTTAGAAGGGCCAGGGGAGCCTGAGGGTACTCAGTGTTTTTGCAGGGAATAGGGTTTCCAGGCGAGGCACCTAGGTGTCCTGAAAAGCGTACTGGCTTTAAAATGCTGAAGATAAGCGACTACGGCCTCATGGAAACTGCTACACGCCTCTGCTTCTGCATAGCATTTCATGGCCTTACCTCGAGGCAAGTTCTCACGTTTCTTGCCCTGTGAGCGACACAGCATGGTAAGATGCTGTATTTCTCCTTGAATAGAGTGACTTCAGGAACGAGGTCTTTGATAAATTCTAAGCAGACTGTTTTCTCAGGGCAGCTCAGACGAGGGCAATGTCGAAGACTTCCAGGGCATGTTGGACTGCCTAGAAATGTGGTTCTGATGCTGTTCGAGTGCTCTGGAAACGGAGCTCTCCTGAAGTAACGTACAGTGTTTTGCCCGAGACTGCAGACACAGAGGCGTCCGTGGGACGTATGGGACTCAATGCTGCTCAGCAGGCCCACAGGGGTGCGGAGGGAGTCAGTGATCTTGGAATAAAAATGATGCTCACCCGAAGACCGTAGGAGTCCTGAAAAGGGTACTTCCTTTAAAATAAAACAGACCTCCACTAAGAGCTCATGGAAAGAGCTGCATGCCTCCCTTTCTGCAGGGCTACTCAGGGCCTTACCTCGAGGCAAGGACTCACGTGGAGATTCCCTTTAGCTCTAGAGCATGGCAAGGTGAGCCCCACCCTGGCCTATATAGCTCCGTGTGTACCCAGGGAAAACTCATTTTCTTCCCAGACCCATGCCTACAGTGGCCAGAGGCCTGTCAACAGCAGAGAATTTCAGGGAGCTTCACGGCAGCAAGAAAGGAGGTTTCCAAACGGAAAGCAAGGCTAGTCCCATCATGCCCCCATTTCCATGGACACAGGCAGCATACATCTCTGTGGTTTTTAACGAGTCAAAAGAGACACCGAGTACACACTGGTTGCTTCCCTGAATCAACTTCTCGAGGCAGGGTGTTCTGCATCTAGTGAACGGCCTCACCAAGGAACGCCCTAGCCAGGCCACTGGGCCCGAGGCCTCACCAAGGAACGCCCTAGGCAGGCCTCTGGGCCCCTGCCTTTTCAAAAGCCTGCAGTGCTACAGGAAAAACTGTGCTTTACTTGCAAAAGGAAAGCAAGCCGTCTTTCTCCTGGAAGCAGGGTGACTTCAGGTAGGAGGTCCTGATTGGAAGGAGAAGCCTAGTGTTTTTCTCTGTGCAGCTCAGACTAGGGATTGAGTGCGATTTCCACGGCATGTTGGAACTTGCTTGAACGTTGCTCTTGAACCTGTGCGAGTGCTGTGAATCAAGATATCACAAGAAAGAGTGCAGTGTGTTGCCCATGACTCAGCAGACACAGAGGACCTCCGAGGGACCAATGGGCCTCGTTGTTGCTCAGCAGGCCTACAGGGGTGTGGAGGTACTCAGAGATCTTGGAACAAAATTGATGCTCAACCGAGGGGCCTAGGAGTCCTGAAAAGGGTACTTCCTTTAAAGTAAACCAGAACAGCGACTAAGAGCTAATGGAAAGAGCTGCATGCCTCCTTTTCTGTAGGGCTACTCAGGGCCTTACCTCGAGGCAAGGACTCACGTTGAGATTCCCTTTAGCTCTAGAGCATGGCAAGGTGCGCCCCACCGCGGCCAATGAAGCTCCGTGTGTAGACAGAGAAAACTCATTTTCTTCCCAGACCCAAGCCTACAGTGGCCAGGGGCCTGTCAACAGCAGAGAATTTCAGGGAGCTTCACGAAAGCAAGAATGGAGCTTTCCAAATGGAAAGCAAGGCTAGTCCCATCATGCCCCAATTTCCATGGGCACAGGCAGCATACATCTCTGTGGTTTCTAACAAGGCAAAAGAGACACAGAGTACACACTGGTTGTTTCCCTGAATCAACTTCTCGAGGCAGGGTGTCCTGAATGTAGTGAACGGCCTCACCAAGGAAAGCCCTAGCTATGCCTCTGGGCCCGTGCCTCTTCAAAAGCCTGCCCTGCTACAGGAACAACTGTGCTTTAGTTGCAATAGAAACGAGGTCGTCTTTCTTCAGGAGGCAGGGTGACTTCAGGTAGGAGGTCCTGAATGGAAGGAGAAGCTTACTGTTTGTCTCTGTACAGCTCATACTAGGGAATGAGAGCGACTTCCACGGCCTGTTGGAACTTGCTTAACGGTGCTCGTGAACCTGTGCGATGCTGGCTAAATCAAGATGTTCCAATAAGAGTGCACTGTGTTGCCCTACACTCGGCATACACACTGTGAGTCGGAAAGCTCCTTCCCTGGATAGTGCTTAGAAGGGCCAGGGGAGCCTGAGGGTACTCAGTGTTTTTGCAGGGAATAGGGTTTCCAGGCGAGGCACCTAGGTGTCCTGAAAAGCGTACTGGCTTTAAAATGCTGAAGATAAGCGACTACGGCCTCATGGAAACTGCTACACGCCTCTGCTTCTGCATAGCATTTCATGGCCTTACCTCGAGGCAAATTCTCACGTTTCTTGCCCTGTGAGCGACACAGCATGTTAAGATGCTGTATTTCTCCTTGAATAGAGTGACTTCAGGAACGAGGTCTTTGATAAATTCTAAGCAGACTGTTTTCTCAGGGCAGCTCAGACGAGGGCAATGTCGAAGACTTCCAGGGCATGTTGGACTGCCTATAAATGTGGTTCTGATGACACAGGCAGAATACATCTCTGTGGTTTTCAACGAGTCAAAAGAGACACCGAGTACACACTGGTTGCTTCCCTGAATCAACTTCTCGAGGCAGGGTGTTCTGCATCTAGTGAACGGCCTCACCAAGGAACGCCCTAGCCAGGCCACTGGGCCCGAGGCCTCACCAAGGAACGCCCTAGGCAGGCCTCTGGGCCCCTGCCTTTTCAAAAGCCTGCAGTGCTACAGGAAAAACTGTGCTTTACTTGCAAAAGGAAAGCAAGCTGTCTTTCTCCTGGAAGCAGGGTGACTTCAGGTAGGAGGTCCTGATTGGAAGGAGAAGACTAGTGTTTTTCTCTGTGCAGCTCAGACTAGGGATTGAGTGCGATTTCCACGGCATGTTGGAACTTGCTTGAACGTTGCTCTTGAACCTGTGCGAGTGCTGTGAATCAAGATATCACAAGAAAGAGTGCAGTGTGTTGCCCATGACTCAGCAGACACAGAGGACCTCCGAGGGACCAATGGGCCTCGTTGTTGCTCAGCAGGCCTACAGGGGTGTGGAGGTATTCAGAGATCTTGGAACAAAATTGATGCTCAACCGAGGGGCCTAGGAGTCCTGAAAAGGGTACTTCCTTTAAAGTAAACCAGAACAGCGACTAAGAGCTAATGGAAAGAGCTGCATGCCTCCTTTTCTGTAGGGCTACTCAGGGCCTTACCTCGAGGCAAGGACTCACGTTGAGATTCCCTTTAGCTCTAGAGCATGGCAAGGTGCGCCCCACCGCGGCCAATGAAGCTCCGTGTGTAGACAGAGAAAACTCATTTTCTTCCCAGACGCAAGCCTACAGTGGCCAGGGGCCTGTCAACAGCAGAGAATTTCAGGGAGCTTCACGAAAGCAAGAATGGAGCTTTCCAAATGGAAAGCAAGGCTAGTCCCATCATGCCCCAATTTCCATGGGCACAGGCAGCATACATCTCTGTGGTTTCTAACAAGGCAAAAGAGACACAGAGTACACACTGGTTGTTTCCCTGAATCAACTTCTCGAGGCAGGGTGTCCTGAATGTAGTGAACGGCCTCACCAAGGAAAGCCCTAGCTATGCCTCTGGGCCCGTGCCTCTTCAAAAGCCTGCCCTGCTACAGGAACAACTGTGCTTTAGTTGCAATAGAAACGAGGTCGTCTTTCTTCAGGAGGCAGGGTGACTTCAGGTAGGAGGTCCTGAATGGAAGGAGAAGCTTACTGTTTGTCTCTGTACAGCTCAAACTAGGGAATGAGAGCGACTTCCACGGCCTGTTGGAACTTGCTTAACGGTGCTCGTGAACCTGTGCGATGCTGGCTAAATCAAGATGTTCCAATAAGAGTGCACTGTGTTGCCCTACACTCGGCATACACACTGTGAGTCGGAAAGCTCCTTCCCTGGATAGTGCTTAGAAGGGCCAGGGGAGCCTGAGGGTACTCAGTGTTTTTGCAGGGAATAGGGTTTCCAGGCGAGGCACCTAGGTGTCCTGAAAAGCGTACTGGCTTTAAAATGCTGAAGATAAGCGACTACGGCCTCATGGAAACTGCTACACGCCTCTGCTTCTGCATAGAATTTCATGGCCTTACCTCGAGGCAAGTTCTCACGTTTCTTGCCCTGTGAGCGACACAGCATGGTAAGATGCTGTATTTCTCCTTGAATAGAGTGACTTCAGGAACGAGGTCTTTGATAAATTCTAAGCAGACTGTTTTCTCAGGGCAGCTCAGACGAGGGCAATGTCGAAGACTTCCAGGGCATGTTGGACTGCCTAGAAATGTGGTTCTGATGACACAGGCAGAATACATCTCTGTGGTTTTCAACGAGTCAAAAGAGACACCGAGTACACACTGGTTGCTTCCCTGAATCAACTTCTCGAGGCAGGGTGTTCTGCATCTAGTGAACGGCCTCACCAAGGAACGCCCTAGCCAGGCCACTGGGCCCGAGGCCTCACCAAGGAACGCCCTAGGCAGGCCTCTGGGCCCCTGCCTTTTCAAAAGCCTGCAGTGCTACAGGAAAAACTGTGCTTTACTTGCAAAAGGAAAGCAAGCCGTCTTTCTCCTGGAAGCAGGGTGACTTCAGGTAGGAGGTCCTGATTGGAAGGAGAAGACTAGTGTTTTTCTCTGTGCAGCTCAGACTAGGGATTGAGTGCGATTTCCACGGCATGTTGGAACTTGCTTGAACGTTGCTCTTGAACCTGTGCGAGTGCTGTGAATCAAGATATCACAAGAAAGAGTGCAGTGTGTTGCCCATGACTCAGCAGACACAGAGGACCTCCGAGGGACCAATGGGCCTCGTTGTTGCTCAGCAGGCCTACAGGGGTGTGGAGGTATTCAGAGATCTTGGAACAAAATTGATGCTCAACCGAGGGGCCTAGGAGTCCTGAAAAGGGTACTTCCTTTAAAGTAAACCAGAACAGCGACTAAGAGCTAATGGAAAGAGCTGCATGCCTCCTTTTCTGTAGGGCTACTCAGGGCCTTACCTCGAGGCAAGGACTCACGTTGAGATTCCCTTTAGCTCTAGAGCATGGCAAGGTGCGCCCCACCGCGGCCAATGAAGCTCCGTGTGTAGACAGAGAAAACTCATTTTCTTCCCAGACCCAAGCCTACAGTGGCCAGGGGCCTGTCAACAGCAGAGAATTTCAGGGAGCTTCACGAAAGCAAGAATGGAGCTTTCCAAATGGAAAGCAAGGCTAGTCCCATCATGCCCCAATTTCCATGGGCACAGGCAGCATACATCTCTGTGGTTTCTAACAAGGCAAAAGAGACACAGAGTACACACTGGTTGTTTCCCTGAATCAACTTCTCGAGGCAGGGTGTCCTGAATGTAGTGAACGGCCTCACCAAGGAAAGCCCTAGCTATGCCTCTGGGCCCGTGCCTCTTCAAAAGCCTGCCCTGCTACAGGAACAACTGTGCTTTAGTTGCAATAGAAACGAGGTCGTCTTTCTTCAGGAGGCAGGGTGACTTCAGGTAGGAGGTCCTGAATGGAAGGAGAAGCTTACTGTTTGTCTCTGTACAGCTCAAACTAGGGAATGAGAGCGACTTCCACGGCCTGTTGGAACTTGCTTAACGGTGCTCGTGAACCTGTGCGATGCTGGCTAAATCAAGATGTTCCAATAAGAGTGCACTGTGTTGCCCTACACTCGGCATACACACTGTGAGTCGGAAAGCTCCTTCCCTGGATAGTGCTTAGAAGGGCCAGGGGAGCCTGAGGGTACTCAGTGTTTTTGCAGGGAATAGGGTTTCCAGGCGAGGCACCTAGGTGTCCTGAAAAGCGTACTGGCTTTAAAATGCTGAAGATAAGCGACTACGGCCTCATGGAAACTGCTACACGCCTCTGCTTCTGCATAGAATTTCATGGCCTTACCTCGAGGCAAGTTCTCACGTTTCTTGCCCTGTGAGCGACACAGCATGGTAAGATGCTGTATTTCTCCTTGAATAGAGTGACTTCAGGAACGAGGTCTTTGATAAATTCTAAGCAGACTGTTTTCTCAGGGCAGCTCAGACGAGGGCAATGTCGAAGACTTCCAGGGCATGTTGGACTGCCTAGAAATGTGGTTCTGATGACACAGGCAGAATACATCTCTGTGGTTTTCAACGAGTCAAAAGAGACACCGAGTACACACTGGTTGCTTCCCTGAATCAACTTCTCGAGGCAGGGTGTTCTGCATCTAGTGAACGGCCTCACCAAGGAACGCCCTAGCCAGGCCACTGGGCCCGAGGCCTCACCAAGGAACGCCCTAGGCAGGCCTCTGGGCCCCTGCCTTTTCAAAAGCCTGCAGTGCTACAGGAAAAACTGTGCTTTACTTGCAAAAGGAAAGCAAGCCGTCTTTCTCCTGGAAGCAGGGTGACTTCAGGTAGGAGGTCCTGATTGGAAGGAGAAGCCTAGTGTTTTTCTCTGTGCAGCTCAGACTAGGGATTGAGTGCGATTTCCACGGCATGTTGGAACTTGCTTGAACGTTGCTCTTGAACCTGTGCGAGTGCTGTGAATCAAGATATCACAAGAAAGAGTGCAGTGTGTTGCCCATGACTCAGCAGACACAGAGGACCTCCGAGGGACCAATGGGCCTCGTTGTTGCTCAGCAGGCCTACAGGGGTGTGGAGGTACTCAGAGACCTTGGAACAAAAATGATGCTCAACCGAGGGGCCTAGAGGTCCTGAAAAGGGTACTTCCTTTAAAGTAAACCAGAACAGCGACTAAGAGCTAATGGAAAGAGCTGCATGCCTCCTTTTCTGTAGGGCTACTCAGGGCCTTACCTCGAGGCAAGGACTCACGTTGAGATTCCCTTTAGCTGTAGAGCATGGCAAGGTGCGCCCCACCGCGGCCAATGAAGCTCCGTGTGTAGACAGAGAAAACTCATTTTCTTCCCAGACCCAAGCCTACAGTGGCCAGGGGCCTGTCAACAGCAGAGAATTTCAGGGAGCTTCACGAAAGCAAGAATGGAGCTTTCCAAATGGAAAGCAAGGCTAGTCCCATCATGCCCCAATTTCCATGGGCACAGGTAGCATACATCTCTGTGGTTTCTAACAAGGCAAAAGAGACACAGAGTACACACTGGTTGTTTCCCTGAATCAACTTCTCGAGGCAGGGTGTCCTGAATGTAGTGAACGGCCTCACCAAGGAAAGCCCTAGCTATGCCTCTGGGCCCGTGCCTCTTCAAAAGCCTGCCCTGCTACAGGAACAACTGTGCTTTAGTTGCAATAGAAACGAGGTCGTCTTTCTTCAGGAGGCAGGGTGACTTCAGGTAGGAGGTCCTGAATGGAAGGAGAAGCTTACTGTTTGTCTCTGTACAGCTCAAACTAGGGAATGAGAGCGACTTCCACGGCCTGTTGGAACTTGCTTAACGGTGCTCGTGAACCTGTGCGATGCTGGCTAAATCAAGATGTTCCAATAAGAGTGCACTGTGTTGCCCTACACTCGGCATACACACTGTGAGTCGGAAAGCTCCTTCCCTGGATAGTGCTTAGAAGGGCCAGGGGAGCCTGAGGGTACTCAGTGTTTTTGCAGGGAATAGGGTTTCCAGGCGAGGCACCTAGGTGTCCTGAAAAGCGTACTGGCTTTAAAATGCTGAAGATAAGCGACTACGGCCTCATGGAAACTGCTACACGCCTCTGCTTCTGCATAGCATTTCATGGCCTTACCTCGAGGCAAGTTCTCACGTTTCTTGCCCTGTGAGCGACACAGCATGGTAAGATGCTGTATTTCTCCTTGAATAGAGTGACTTCAGGAACGAGGTCTTTGATAAATTCTAAGCAGACTGTTTTCTCAGGGCAGCTCAGACGAGGGCAATGTCGAAGACTTCCAGGGCATGTTGGACTGCCTAGAAATGTGGTTCTGATGCTGTTCGAGTGCTCTGGAAACGGAGCTCTCCTGAAGTAACGTACAGTGTGTTGCCCGAGACTCTGCAGACACAGAGGGCCTCCGTGGGACGTATGGGACTCAATGCTGCTCAGCAGGCCCACAGGGGTGCGGAGGGAGTCGGTGATCTTGGAATAAAAATGATGCTCACCCGAAGACCGTAGGAGTCCTGAAAAGGGTACTTCCTTTAAAATAAAACAGACCTCCACTAAGAGCTCATGGAAAGAGCTGCATGCCTCCCTTTCTGCAGGGCTACTCAGGGCCTTACCTCGAGGCAAGGACTCACGTGGAGATTCCCTTTAGCTCTAGAGCATGGCAAGGTGAGCCCCACCCTGGCCTATATAGCTCCGTGTGTACCCAGGGAAAACTCATTTTCTTCCCAGACCCATGCCTACAGTGGCCAGAGGCCTGTCAACAGCAGAGAATTTCAGGGAGCTTCACGGCAGCAAGAAAGGAGGTTTCCAAACGGAAAGCAAGGCTAGTCCCATCATGCCCCCATTTCCATGGACACAGGCAGCATACATCTCTGTGGTTTTTAACGAGTCAAAAGAGACACCGAGTACACACTGGTTGCTTCCCTGAATCAACTTCTCGAGGCAGGGTGTCCTGAATGTAGTGAACGGCCTCACCAAGGAAAGCCCTAGCTATGCCTCTGGGCCCGTGCCTCTTCAAAAGCCTGCCCTGCTACAGGAACAACTGTGCTTTAGTTGCAATAGAAACGAGGTCGTCTTTCTTCAGGAGGCAGGGTGACTTCAGGTAGGAGGTCCTGAATGGAAGGAGAAGCTTACTGTTTGTCTCTGTACAGCTCAAACTAGGGAATGAGAGCGACTTCCACGGCCTGTTGGAACTTGCTTAACGGTGCTCGTGAACCTGTGCGATGCTGGCTAAATCAAGATGTTCCAATAAGAGTGCACTGTGTTGCCCTACACTCGGCATACACACTGTGAGTCGGAAAGCTCCTTCCCTGGATAGTGCTTAGAAGGGCCAGGGGAGCCTGAGGGTACTCAGTGTTTTTGCAGGGAATAGGGTTTCCAGGCGAGGCACCTAGGTGTCCTGAAAAGCGTACTGGCTTTAAAATGCTGAAGATAAGCGACTACGGCCTCATGGAAACTGCTACACGCCTCTGCTTCTGCATAGCATTTCATGGCCTTACCTCGAGGCAAGTTCTCACGTTTTTTGCCCTGTGAGCGACACAGCATGGTAAGATGCTGTATTTCTCCTTGAATAGAGTGACTTCAGGAACGAGGTCTTTGATAAATTCTAAGCAGACTGTTTTCTCAGGGCAGCTCAGACGAGGGCAATGTCGAAGACTTCCAGGGCATGTTGGACTGCCTAGAAATGTGGTTCTGATGCTGTTCGAGTGCTCTGGAAACGGAGCTCTCCTGAAGTAACGTACAGTGTTTTGCCCGAGACTGCAGACACAGAGGGCGTCCGTGGGACGTATGGGACTCAATGCTGCTCAGCAGGCCCACAGGGGTGCGGAGGGAGTCAGTGATCTTGGAATAAAAATGATGCTCACCCGAAGACCGTAGGAGTCCTGAAAAGGGTACTTCCTTTAAAATAAAACAGACCTCCACTAAGAGCTCATGGAAAGAGCTGCATGCCTCCCTTTCTGCAGGGCTACTCAGGGCCTTACCTCGAGGCAAGGACTCACGTGGAGATTCCCTTTAGCTCTAGAGCATGGCAAGGTGAGCCCCACCCTGGCCTATATAGCTCCGTGTGTACCCAGGGAAAACTCATTTTCTTCCCAGACCCATGCCTACAGTGGCCAGAGGCCGGTCAACAGCAGAGAATTTCAGGGAGCTTCACGGCAGCAAGAAAGGAGGTTTCCAAACGGAAAGCAAGGCTAGTCCCATCATGCCCCCATTTCCATGGACACAGGCAGCATACATCTCTGTGGTTTTTAACGAGTCAAAAGAGACACCGAGTACACACTGGTTGCTTCCCTGAATCAACTTCTCGAGGCAGGGTGTTCTGCATCTAGTGAACGGCCTCACCAAGGAACGCCCTAGCCAGGCCACTGGGCCCGAGGCCTCACCAAGGAACGCCCTAGGCAGGCCTCTGGGCCCCTGCCTTTTCAAAAGCCTGCAGTGCTACAGGAAAAACTGTGCTTTACTTGCAAAAGGAAAGCAAGCCGTCTTTCTCCTGGAAGCAGGGTGACTTCAGGTAGGAGGTCCTGATTGGAAGGAGAAGACTAGTGTTTTTCTCTGTGCAGCTCAGACTAGGGATTGAGTGCGATTTCCACGGCATGTTGGAACTTGCTTGAACGTTGCTCTTGAACCTGTGCGAGTGCTGTGAATCAAGATATCACAAGAAAGAGTGCAGTGTGTTGCCCATGACTCAGCAGACACAGAGGACCTCCGAGGGACCAATGGGCCTCGTTGTTGCTCAGCAGGCCTACAGGGGTGTGGAGGTACTCAGAGACCTTGGAACAAAAATGATGCTCAACCGAGGGGCCTAGAGGTCCTGAAAAGGGTACTTCCTTTAAAGTAAACCAGAACAGCGACTAAGAGCTAATGGAAAGAGCTGCATGCCTCCTTTTCTGTAGGGCTACTCAGGGCCTTACCTCGAGGCAAGGACTCACGTTGAGATTCCCTTTAGCTGTAGAGCATGGCAAGGTGCGGCCCACCGCGGCCAATGAAGCTCCGTGTGTAGACAGAGAAAACTCATTTTCTTCCCAGACCCAAGCCTACAGTGGCCAGGGGCCTGTCAACAGCAGAGAATTTCAGGGAGCTTCACGAAAGCAAGAATGGAGCTTTCCAAATGGAAAGCAAGGCTAGTCCCATCATGCCCCAATTTCCATGGGCACAGGTAGCATACATCTCTGTGGTTTCTAACAAGGCAAAAGAGACACAGAGTACACACTGGTTGTTTCCCTGAATCAACTTCTCGAGGCAGGGTGTCCTGAATGTAGTGAACGGCCTCACCAAGGAAAGCCCTAGCTATGCCTCTGGGCCCGTGCCTCTTCAAAAGCCTGCCCTGCTACAGGAACAACTGTGCTTTAGTTGCAATAGAAACGAGGTCGTCTTTCTTCAGGAGGCAGGGTGACTTCAGGTAGGAGGTCCTGAATGGAAGGAGAAGCTTACTGTTTGTCTCTGTACAGCTCAAACTAGGGAATGAGAGCGACTTCCACGGCCTGTTGGAACTTGCTTAACGGTGCTCGTGAACCTGTGCGATGCTGGCTAAATCAAGATGTTCCAATAAGAGTGCACTGTGTTGCCCTACACTCGGCATACACACTGTGAGTCGGAAAGCTCCTTCCCTGGATAGTGCTTAGAAGGGCCAGGGGAGCCTGAGGGTACTCAGTGTTTTTGCAGGGAATAGGGTTTCCAGGTGAGGCACCTAGGTGTCCTGAAAAGCGTACTGGCTTTAAAATGCTGAAGATAAGCGACTACGGCCTCATGGAAACTGCTACACGCCTCTGCTTCTGCATAGCATTTCATGGCCTTACCTCGAGGCAAGTTCTCACGTTTCTTGCCCTGTGAGCGACACAGCATGGTAAGATGCTGTATTTCTCCTTGAATAGAGTGACTTCAGGAACGAGGTCTTTGATAAATTCTAAGCAGACTGTTTTCTCAGGGCAGCTCAGACGAGGGCAATGTCGAAGACTTCCAGGGCATGTTGGACTGCCTAGAAATGTGGTTCTGATGCTGTTCGAGTGCTCTGGAAACGGAGCTCTCCTGAAGTAACGTACAGTGTGTTGCCCGAGACTCTGCAGACACAGAGGGCCTCCGTGGGACGTATGGGACTCAATGCTGCTCAGCAGGCCCACAGGGGTGCGGAGGGAGTCGGTGATCTTGGAATAAAAATGATGCTCACCCGAAGACCGTAGGAGTCCTGAAAAGGGTACTTCCTTTAAAATAAAACAGACCTCCACTAAGAGCTCATGGAAAGAGCTGCATGCCTCCCTTTCTGCAGGGCTACTCAGGGCCTTACCTCGAGGCAAGGACTCACGTGGAGATTCCCTTTAGCTCTAGAGCATGGCAAGGTGAGCCCCACCCTGGCCTATATAGCTCCGTGTGTACCCAGGGAAAACTCATTTTCTTCCCAGACCCATGCCTACAGTGGCCAGAGGCCTGTCAACAGCAGAGAATTTCAGGGAGCTTCACGGCAGCAAGAAAGGAGGTTTCCAAACGGAAAGCAAGGCTAGTCCCATCATGCCCCCATTTCCATGGACACAGGCAGCATACATCTCTGTGGTTTTTAACGAGTCAAAAGAGACACCGAGTACACACTGGTTGCTTCCCTGAATCAACTTCTCGAGGCAGGGTGTCCTGAATGTAGTGAACGGCCTCACCAAGGAAAGCCCTAGCTATGCCTCTGGGCCCGTGCCTCTTCAAAAGCCTGCCCTGCTACAGGAACAACTGTGCTTTAGTTGCAATAGAAACGAGGTCGTCTTTCTTCAGGAGGCAGGGTGACTTCAGGTAGGAGGTCCTGAATGGAAGGAGAAGCTTACTGTTTGTCTCTGTACAGCTCAAACTAGGGAATGAGAGCGACTTCCACGGCCTGTTGGAACTTGCTTAACGGTGCTCGTGAACCTGTGCGATGCTGGCTAAATCAAGATGTTCCAATAAGAGTGCACTGTGTTGCCCTACACTCGGCATACACACTGTGAGTCGGAAAGCTCCTTCCCTGGATAGTGCTTAGAAGGGCCAGGGGAGCCTGAGGGTACTCAGTGTTTTTGCAGGGAATAGGGTTTCCAGGCGAGGCACCTAGGTGTCCTGAAAAGCGTACTGGCTTTAAAATGCTGAAGATAAGCGACTACGGCCTCATGGAAACTGCTACACGCCTCTGCTTCTGCATAGCATTTCATGGCCTTACCTCGAGGCAAGTTCTCACGTTTCTTGCCCTGTGAGCGACACAGCATGGTAAGATGCTGTATTTCTCCTTGAATAGAGTGACTTCAGGAACGAGGTCTTTGATAAATTCTAAGCAGACTGTTTTCTCAGGGCAGCTCAGACGAGGGCAATGTCGAAGACTTCCAGGGCATGTTGGACTGCCTAGAAATGTGGTTCTGATGCTGTTCGAGTGCTCTGGAAACGGAGCTCTCCTGAAGTAACGTACAGTGTTTTGCCCGAGACTGCAGACACAGAGGGCGTCCGTGGGACGTATGGGACTCAATGCTGCTCAGCAGGCCCACAGGGGTGCGGAGGGAGTCAGTGATCTTGGAATAAAAATGATGCTCACCCGAAGACCGTAGGAGTCCTGAAAAGGGTACTTCCTTTAAAATAAAACAGACCTCCACTAAGAGCTCATGGAAAGAGCTGCATGCCTCCCTTTCTGCAGGGCTACTCAGGGCCTTACCTCGAGGCAAGGACTCACGTGGAGATTCCCTTTAGCTCTAGAGCATGGCAAGGTGAGCCCCACCCTGGCCTATATAGCTCCGTGTGTACCCAGGGAAAACTCATTTTCTTCCCAGACCCATGCCTACAGTGGCCAGAGGCCGGTCAACAGCAGAGAATTTCAGGGAGCTTCACGGCAGCAAGAAAGGAGGTTTCCAAACGGAAAGCAAGGCTAGTCCCATCATGCCCCCATTTCCATGGACACAGGCAGCATACATCTCTGTGGTTTTTAACGAGTCAAAAGAGACACCGAGTACACACTGGTTGCTTCCCTGAATCAACTTCTCGAGGCAGGGTGTTCTGCATCTAGTGAACGGCCTCACCAAGGAACGCCCTAGCCAGGCCACTGGGCCCGAGGCCTCACCAAGGAACGCCCTAGGCAGGCCTCTGGGCCCCTGCCTTTTCAAAAGCCTGCAGTGCTACAGGAAAAACTGTGCTTTACTTGCAAAAGGAAAGCAAGCCGTCTTTCTCCTGGAAGCAGGGTGACTTCAGGTAGGAGGTCCTGATTGGAAGGAGAAGCCTAGTGTTTTTCTCTGTGCAGCTCAGACTAGGGATTGAGTGCGATTTCCACGGCATGTTGGAACTTGCTTGAACGTTGCTCTTGAACCTGTGCGAGTGCTGTGAATCAAGATATCACAAGAAAGAGTGCAGTGTGTTGCCCATGACTCAGCAGACACAGAGGACCTCCGAGGGACCAATGGGCCTCGTTGTTGCTCAGCAGGCCTACAGGGGTGTGGAGGTACTCAGAGACCTTGGAACAAAAATGATGCTCAACCGAGGGGCCTAGAGGTCCTGAAAAGGGTACTTCCTTTAAAGTAAACCAGAACAGCGACTAAGAGCTAATGGAAAGAGCTGCATGCCTCCTTTTCTGTAGGGCTACTCAGGGCCTTACCTCGAGGCAAGGACTCACGTTGAGATTCCCTTTAGCTGTAGAGCATGGCAAGGTGCGGCCCACCGCGGCCAATGAAGCTCCGTGTGTAGACAGAGAAAACTCATTTTCTTCCCAGACCCAAGCCTACAGTGGCCAGGGGCCTGTCAACAGCAGAGAATTTCAGGGAGCTTCACGAAAGCAAGAATGGAGCTTTCCAAATGGAAAGCAAGGCTAGTCCCATCATGCCCCAATTTCCATGGGCACAGGTAGCATACATCTCTGTGGTTTCTAACAAGGCAAAAGAGACACAGAGTACACACTGGTTGTTTCCCTGAATCAACTTCTCGAGGCAGGGTGTCCTGAATGTAGTGAACGGCCTCACCAAGGAAAGCCCTAGCTATGCCTCTGGGCCCGTGCCTCTTCAAAAGCCTGCCCTGCTACAGGAACAACTGTGCTTTAGTTGCAAGAGAAACGAGGTCGTCTTTCTTCAGGAGGCAGGGTGACTTCAGGTAGGAGGTCCTGAATGGAAGGAGAAGCTTACTGTTTGTCTCTGTACAGCTCAAACTAGGGAATGAGAGCGACTTCCACGGCCTGTTGGAACTTGCTTAACGGTGCTCGTGAACCTGTGCGATGCTGGCTAAATCAAGATGTTCCAATAAGAGTGCACTGTGTTGCCCTACACTCGGCATACACACTGTGAGTCGGAAAGCTCCTTCCCTGGATAGTGCTTAGAAGGGCCAGGGGAGCCTGAGGGTACTCAGTGTTTTTGCAGGGAATAGGGTTTCCAGGCGAGGCACCTAGGTGTCCTGAAAAGCGTACTGGCTTTAAAATGCTGAAGATAAGCGACTACGGCCTCATGGAAACTGCTACACGCCTCTGCTTCTGCATAGCATTTCATGGCCTTACCTCGAGGCAAGTTCTCACGTTTCTTGCCCTGTGAGCGACACAGCATGGTAAGATGCTGTATTTCTCCTTGAATAGAGTGACTTCAGGAACGAGGTCTTTGATAAATTCTAAGCAGACTGTTTTCTCAGGGCAGCTCAGACGAGGGCAATGTCGAAGACTTCCAGGGCATGTTGGACTGCCTAGAAATGTGGTTCTGATGCTGTTCGAGTGCTCTGGAAACGGAGCTCTCCTGAAGTAACGTACAGTGTGTTGCCCGAGACTCTGCAGACACAGAGGGCCTCCGTGGGACGTATGGGACTCAATGCTGCTCAGCAGGCCCACAGGGGTGCGGAGGGAGTCAGTGATCTTGGAATAAAAATGATGCTCACCCGAAGACCGTAGGAGTCCTGAAAAGGGTACTTCCTTTAAAATAAAACAGACCTCCACTAAGAGCTCATGGAAAGAGCTGCATGCCTCCCTTTCTGCAGGGCTACTCAGGGCCTTACCTCGAGGCAAGGACTCACGTGGAGATTCCCTTTAGCTCTAGAGCATGGCAAGGTGAGCCCCACCCTGGCCTATATAGCTCCGTGTGTACCCAGGGAAAACTCATTTTCTTCCCAGACCCATGCCTACAGTGGCCAGAGGCCTGTCAACAGCAGAGAATTTCAGGGAGCTTCACGGCAGCAAGAAAGGAGGTTTCCAAACGGAAAGCAAGGCTAGTCCCATCATGCCCCCATTTCCATGGACACAGGCAGCATACATCTCTGTGGTTTTTAACGAGTCAAAAGAGACACCGAGTACACACTGGTTGCTTCCCTGAATCAACTTCTCGAGGCAGGGTGTCCTGAATGTAGTGAACGGCCTCACCAAGGAAAGCCCTAGCTATGCCTCTGGGCCCGTGCCTCTTCAAAAGCCTGCCCTGCTACAGGAACAACTGTGCTTTAGTTGCAATAGAAACGAGGTCGTCTTTCTTCAGGAGGCAGGGTGACTTCAGGTAGGAGGTCCTGAATGGAAGGAGAAGCTTACTGTTTGTCTCTGTACAGCTCAAACTAGGGAATGAGAGCGACTTCCACGGCCTGTTGGAACTTGCTTAACGGTGCTCGTGAACCTGTGCGATGCTGGCTAAATCAAGATGTTCCAATAAGAGTGCACTGTGTTGCCCTACACTCGGCATACACACTGTGAGTCGGAAAGCTCCTTCCCTGGATAGTGCTTAGAAGGGCCAGGGGAGCCTGAGGGTACTCAGTGTTTTTGCAGGGAATAGGGTTTCCAGGCGAGGCACCTAGGTGTCCTGAAAAGCGTACTGGCTTTAAAATGCTGAAGATAAGCGACTACGGCCTCATGGAAACTGCTACACGCCTCTGCTTCTGCATAGCATTTCATGGCCTTACCTCGAGGCAAGTTCTCACGTTTCTTGCCCTGTGAGCGACACAGCATGGTAAGATGCTGTATTTCTCCTTGAATAGAGTGACTTCAGGAACGAGGTCTTTGATAAATTCTAAGCAGACTGTTTTCTCAGGGCAGCTCAGACGAGGGCAATGTCGAAGACTTCCAGGGCATGTTGGACTGCCTAGAAATGTGGTTCTGATGCTGTTCGAGTGCTCTGGAAACGGAGCTCTCCTGAAGTAACGTACAGTGTTTTGCCCGAGACTGCAGACACAGAGGGCGTCCGTGGGACGTATGGGACTCAATGCTGCTCAGCAGGCCCACAGGGGTGCGGAGGGAGTCAGTGATCTTGGAATAAAAATGATGCTCACCCGAAGACCGTAGGAGTCCTGAAAAGGGTACTTCCTTTAAAATAAAACAGACCTCCACTAAGAGCTCATGGCAAGAGCTGCATGCCTCCCTTTCTGCAGGGCTACTCAGGGCCTTACCTCGAGGCAAGGACTCACGTGGAGATTCCCTTTAGCTCTAGAGCATGGCAAGGTGAGCCCCACCCTGGCCTATATAGCTCCGTGTGTACCCAGGGAAAACTCATTTTCTTCCCAGACCCATGCCTACAGTGGCCAGAGGCCTGTCAACAGCAGAGAATTTCAGGGAGCTTCACGGCAGCAAGAAAGGAGGTTTCCAAACGGAAAGCAAGGCTAGTCCCATCATGCCCCCATTTCCATGGACACAGGCAGCATACATCTCTGTGGTTTTTAACAAGTCAAAAGAGACACCGAGTACACACTGGTTGCTTCCCTGAATCAACTTCTCGAGGCAGGGTGTGCTGAATGTAGTGAACGGCCTCACCAAGGAAAGCCCTAGCTATGCCTCTGGGCCCGTGCCTCTTCAAAAGCCTGCCCTGCTACAGGAACAACTGTGCTTTAGTTGCAATAGAAACGAGGTCGTCTTTCTTCAGGAGGCAGGGTGACTTCAGGTAGGAGGTCCTGAATGGAAGGAGAAGCTTACTGTTTGTCTCTGTACAGCTCAAACTAGGGAATGAGAGCGACTTCCACGGCCTGTTGGAACTTGCTTAACGGTGCTCGTGAACCTGTGCGATGCTGGCTAAATCAAGATGTTCCAATAAGAGTGCACTGTGTTGCCCTACACTCGGCATACACACTGTGAGTCGGAAAGCTCCTTCCCTGGATAGTGCTTAGAAGGGCCAGGGGAGCCTGAGGGTACTCAGTGTTTTTGCAGGGAATAGGGTTTCCAGGCGAGGCACCTAGGTGTCCTGAAAAGCGTACTGGCTTTAAAATGCTGAAGATAAGCGACTACGGCCTCATGGAAACTGCTACACGCCTCTGCTTCTGCATAGCATTTCATGGCCTTACCTCGAGGCAAGTTCTCACGTTTCTTGCCCTGTGAGCGACACAGCATGGTAAGATGCTGTATTTCTCCTTGAATAGAGTGACTTCAGGAACGAGGTCTTTGATAAATTCTAAGCAGACTGTTTTCTCAGGGCAGCTCAGACGAGGGCAATGTCGAAGACTTCCAGGGCATGTTGGACTGCCTAGAAATGTGGTTCTGATGCTGTTCGAGTGCTCTGGAAACGGAGCTCTCCTGAAGTAACGTACAGTGTTTTGCCCGAGACTGCAGACACAGAGGGCGTCCGTGGGACGTATGGGACTCAATGCTGCTCAGCAGGCCCACAGGGGTGCGGAGGGAGTCAGTGATCTTGGAATAAAAATGATGCTCACCCGAAGACCGTAGGAGTCCTGAAAAGGGTACTTCCTTTAAAATAAAACAGACCTCCACTAAGAGCTCATGGCAAGAGCTGCATGCCTCCCTTTCTGCAGGGCTACTCAGGGCCTTACCTCGAGGCAAGGACTCACGTGGAGATTCCCTTTAGCTCTAGAGCATGGCAAGGTGAGCCCCACCCTGGCCTATATAGCTCCGTGTGTACCCAGGGAAAACTCATTTTCTTCCCAGACCCATGCCTACAGTGGCCAGAGGCCTGTCAACAGCAGAGAATTTCAGGGAGCTTCACGGCAGCAAGAAAGGAGGTTTCCAAACGGAAAGCAAGGCTAGTCCCATCATGCCCCCATTTCCATGGACACAGGCAGCATACATCTCTGTGGTTTTTAACGAGTCAAAAGAGACACCGAGTACACACTGGTTGCTTCCCTGAATCAACTTCTCGAGGCAGGGTGTTCTGCATCTAGTGAACGGCCTCACCAAGGAACGCCCTAGCCAGGCCACTGGGCCCGAGGCCTCACCAAGGAACGCCCTAGGCAGGCCTCTGGGCCCCTGCCTTTTCAAAAGCCTGCAGTGCTACAGGAAAAACTGTGCTTTACTTGCAAAAGGAAAGCAAGCCGTCTTTCTCCTGGAAGCAGGGTGACTTCAGGTAGGAGGTCCTGATTGGAAGGAGAAGCCTAGTGTTTTTCTCTGTGCAGCTCAGACTAGGGATTGAGTGCGATTTCCACGGCATGTTGGAACTTGCTTGAACGTTGCTCTTGAACCTGTGCGAGTGCTGTGAATCAAGATATCACAAGAAAGAGTGCAGTGTGTTGCCCATGACTCAGCAGACACAGAGGACCTCCGAGGGACCAATGGGCCTCGTTGTTGCTCAGCAGGCCTACAGGGGTGTGGAGGTACTCAGAGATCTTGGAACAAAATTGATGCTCAACCGAGGGGCCTAGGAGTCCTGAAAAGGGTACTTCCTTTAAAGTAAACCAGAACAGCGACTAAGAGCTAATGGAAAGAGCTGCATGCCTCCTTTTCTGTAGGGCTACTCAGGGCCTTACCTCGAGGCAAGGACTCACGTTGAGATTCCCTTTAGCTCTAGAGCATGGCAAGGTGCGCCCCACCGCGGCCAATGAAGCTCCGTGTGTAGACAGAGAAAACTCATTTTCTTCCCAGACGCAAGCCTACAGTGGCCAGGGGCCTGTCAACAGCAGAGAATTTCAGGGAGCTTCACGAAAGCAAGAATGGAGCTTTCCAAATGGAAAGCAAGGCTAGTCCCATCATGCCCCAATTTCCATGGGCACAGGCAGCATACATCTCTGTGGTTTCTAACAAGGCAAAAGAGACACAGAGTACACACTGGTTGTTTCCCTGAATCAACTTCTCGAGGCAGGGTGTCCTGAATGTAGTGAACGGCCTCACCAAGGAAAGCCCTAGCTATGCCTCTGGGCCCGTGCCTCTTCAAAAGCCTGCCCTGCTACAGGAACAACTGTGCTTTAGTTGCAAGAGAAACGAGGTCGTCTTTCTTCAGGAGGCAGGGTGACTTCAGGTAGGAGGTCCTGAATGGAAGGAGAAGCTTACTGTTTGTCTCTGTACAGCTCAAACTAGGGAATGAGAGCGACTTCCACGGCCTGTTGGAACTTGCTTAACGGTGCTCGTGAACCTGTGCGATGCTGGCTAAATCAAGATGTTCCAATAAGAGTGCACTGTGTTGCCCTACACTCGGCATACACACTGTGAGTCGGAAAGCTCCTTCCCTGGATAGTGCTTAGAAGGGCCAGGGGAGCCTGAGGGTACTCAGTGTTTTTGCAGGGAATAGGGTTTCCAGGCGAGGCACCTAGGTGTCCTGAAAAGCGTACTGGCTTTAAAATGCTGAAGATAAGCGACTACGGCCTCATGGAAACTGCTACACGCCTCTGCTTCTGCATAGCATTTCATGGCCTTACCTCGAGGCAAGTTCTCACGTTTCTTGCCCTGTGAGCGACACAGCATGGTAAGATGCTGTATTTCTCCTTGAATAGAGTGACTTCAGGAACGAGGTCTTTGATAAATTCTAAGCAGACTGTTTTCTCAGGGCAGCTCAGACGAGGGCAATGTCGAAGACTTCCAGGGCATGTTGGACTGCCTAGAAATGTGGTTCTGATGCTGTTCGAGTGCTCTGGAAACGGAGCTCTCCTGAAGTAACGTACAGTGTGTTGCCCGAGACTCTGCAGACACAGAGGGCCTCCGTGGGACGTATGGGACTCAATGCTGCTCAGCAGGCCCACAGGGGTGCGGAGGGAGTCAGTGATCTTGGAATAAAAATGATGCTCACCCGAAGACCGTAGGAGTCCTGAAAAGGGTACTTCCTTTAAAATAAAACAGACCTCCACTAAGAGCTCATGGAAAGAGCTGCATGCCTCCCTTTCTGCAGGGCTACTCAGGGCCTTACCTCGAGGCAAGGACTCACGTGGAGATTCCCTTTAGCTCTAGAGCATGGCAAGGTGAGCCCCACCCTGGCCTATATAGCTCCGTGTGTACCCAGGGAAAACTCATTTTCTTCCCAGACCCATGCCTACAGTGGCCAGAGGCCTGTCAACAGCAGAGAATTTCAGGGAGCTTCACGGCAGCAAGAAAGGAGGTTTCCAAACGGAAAGCAAGGCTAGTCCCATCATGCCCCCATTTCCATGGACACAGGCAGCATACATCTCTGTGGTTTTTAACGAGTCAAAAGAGACACCGAGTACACACTGGTTGCTTCCCTGAATCAACTTCTCGAGGCAGGGTGTTCTGCATCTAGTGAACGGCCTCACCAAGGAACGCCCTAGCCAGGCCACTGGGCCCGAGGCCTCACCAAGGAACGCCCTAGGCAGGCCTCTGGGCCCCTGCCTTTTCAAAAGCCTGCAGTGCTACAGGAAAAACTGTGCTTTACTTGCAAAAGGAAAGCAAGCCGTCTTTCTCCTGGAAGCAGGGTGACTTCAGGTAGGAGGTCCTGATTGGAAGGAGAAGCCTAGTGTTTTTCTCTGTGCAGCTCAGACTAGGGATTGAGTGCGATTTCCACGGCATGTTGGAACTTGCTTGAACGTTGCTCTTGAACCTGTTCGAGTGCTGTGAATCAAGATATCACAAGAAAGAGTGCAGTGTGTTGCCCATGACTCAGCAGACACAGAGGATCTCCGAGGGACCAATGGGCCTCGTTGTTGCTCAGCAGGCCTACAGGGGTGTGGAGGTATTCAGAGATCTTGGAACAAAATTGATGCTCAACCGAGGGGCCTAGGAGTCCTGAAAAGGGTACTTCCTTTAAAGTAAACCAGAACAGCGACTAAGAGCTAATGGAAAGAGCTGCATGCCTCCTTTTCTGTAGGGCTACTCAGGGCCTTACCTCGAGGCAAGGACTCACGTTGAGATTCCCTTTAGCTCTAGAGCATGGCAAGGTGCGCCCCACCGCGGCCAATGAAGCTCCGTGTGTAGACAGAGAAAACTCATTTTCTTCCCAGACCCAAGCCTACAGTGGCCAGGGGCCTGTCAACAGCAGAGAATTTCAGGGAGCTTCACGAAAGCAAGAATGGAGCTTTCCAAATGGAAAGCAAGGCTAGTCCCATCATGCCCCAATTTCCATGGGCACAGGCAGCATACATCTCTGTGGTTTCTAACAAGGCAAAAGAGACACCGAGTACACACTGGTTGTTTCCCTGAATCAACTTCTCGAGGCAGGGTGTCCTGAATGTAGTGAACGGCCTCACCAAGGAAAGCCCTAGCTATGCCTCTGGGCCCGTGCCTCTTCAAAAGCCTGCCCTGCTACAGGAACAACTGTGCTTTATTTGCAATAGAAACGAGGTCGTCTTTCTTCAGGAGGCAGGGTGACTTCAGGTAGGAGGTCCTGAATGGAAGGAGAAGCTTACTGTTTGTCTCTGTACAGCTCAAACTAGGGAATGAGAGCGACTTCCACGGCCTGTTGGAACTTGCTTAACGGTGCTCGTGAACCTGTGCGATGCTGGCTAAATCAAGATGTTCCAATAAGAGTGCACTGTGTTGCCCTACACTCGGCATACACACTGTGAGTCGGAAAGCTCCTTCCCTGGATAGTGCTTAGAAGGGCCAGGGGAGCCTGAGGGTACTCAGTGTTTTTGCAGGGAATAGGGTTTCCAGGCGAGGCACCTAGGTGTCCTGAAAAGCGTACTGGCTTTAAAATGCTGAAGATAAGCGACTACGGCCTCATGGAAACTGCTACACGCCTCTGCTTCTGCATAGCATTTCATGGCCTTACCTCGAGGCAAGTTCTCACGTTTCTTGCCCTGTGAGCGACACAGCATGGTAAGATGCTGTATTTCTCCTTGAATAGAGTGACTTCAGGAACGAGGTCTTTGATAAATTCTAAGCAGACTGTTTTCTCAGGGCAGCTCAGACGAGGGCAATGTCGAAGACTTCCAGGGCATGTTGGACTGCCTAGAAATGTGGTTCTGATGCTGTTCGAGTGCTCTGGAAACGGAGCTCTCCTGAAGTAACGTACAGTGTGTTGCCCGAGACTCTGCAGACACAGAGGTCCTCCGTGGGACGTATGGGACTCAATGCTGCTCAGCAGGCCCACAGGGGTGCGGAGGGAGTCAGTGATCTTGGAATAAAAATGATGCTCACCCGAAGACCGTAGGAGTCCTGAAAAGGGTACTTCCTTTAAAATAAAACAGACCTCCACTAAGAGCTCATGGAAAGAGCTGCATGCCTCCCTTTCTGCAGGGCTACTCAGGGCCTTACCTCGAGGCAAGGACTCACGTGGAGATTCCCTTTAGCTCTAGAGCATGGCAAGGTGAGCCCCACCCTGGCCTATATAGCTCCGTGTGTACCCAGGGAAAACTCATTTTCTTCCCAGACCCATGCCTACAGTGGCCAGAGGCCTGTCAACAGCAGAGAATTTCAGGGAGCTTCACGGCAGCAAGAAAGGAGGTTTCCAAACGGAAAGCAAGGCTAGTCCCATCATGCCCCCATTTCCATGGACACAGGCAGCATACATCTCTGTGGTTTTTAACGAGTCAAAAGAGACACCGAGTACACACTGGTTGCTTCCCTGAATCAACTTCTCGAGGCAGGGTGTTCTGCATCTAGTGAACGGCCTCACCAAGGAACGCCCTAGCCAGGCCACTGGGCCCGAGGCCTCACCAAGGAACGCCCTAGGCAGGCCTCTGGGCCCCTGCCTTTTCAAAAGCCTGCAGTGCTACAGGAAAAACTGTGCTTTACTTGCAAAAGGAAAGCAAGCCGTCTTTCTCCTGGAAGCAGGGTGACTTCAGGTAGGAGGTCCTGATTGGAAGGAGAAGCCTAGTGTTTTTCTCTGTGCAGCTCAGACTAGGGATTGAGTGCGATTTCCACGGCATGTTGGAACTTGCTTGAACGTTGCTCTTGAACCTGTGCGAGTGCTGTGAATCAAGATATCACAAGAAAGAGTGCAGTGTGTTGCCCATGACTCAGCAGACACAGAGGACCTCCGAGGGACCAATGGGCCTCGTTGTTGCTCAGCAGGCCTACAGGGGTGTGGAGGTACTCAGAGATCTTGGAACAAAATTGATGCTCAACCGAGGGGCCTAGGAGTCCTGAAAAGGGTACTTCCTTTAAAGTAAACCAGAACAGCGACTAAGAGCTAATGGAAAGAGCTGCATGCCTCCTTTTCTGTAGGGCTACTCAGGGCCTTACCTCGAGGCAAGGACTCACGTTGAGATTCCCTTTAGCTCTAGAGCATGGCAAGGTGCGCCCCACCGCGGCCAATGAAGCTCCGTGTGTAGACAGAGAAAACTCATTTTCTTCCCAGACGCAAGCCTACAGTGGCCAGGGGCCTGTCAACAGCAGAGAATTTCAGGGAGCTTCACGAAAGCAAGAATGGAGCTTTCCAAATGGAAAGCAAGGCTAGTCCCATCATGCCCCAATTTCCATGGGCACAGGCAGCATACATCTCTGTGGTTTCTAACAAGGCAAAAGAGACACAGAGTACACACTGGTTGTTTCCCTGAATCAACTTCTCGAGGCAGGGTGTCCTGAATGTAGTGAACGGCCTCACCAAGGAAAGCCCTAGCTATGCCTCTGGGCCCGTGCCTCTTCAAAAGCCTGCCCTGCTACAGGAACAACTGTGCTTTAGTTGCAATAGAAACGAGGTCGTCTTTCTTCAGGAGGCAGGGTGACTTCAGGTAGGAGGTCCTGAATGGAAGGAGAAGCTTACTGTTTGTCTCTGTACAGCTCAAACTAGGGAATGAGAGCGACTTCCACGGCCTGTTGGAACTTGCTTAACGGTGCTCGTGAACCTGTGCGATGCTGGCTAAATCAAGATGTTCCAATAAGAGTGCACTGTGTTGCCCTACACTCGGCATACACACTGTGAGTCGGAAAGCTCCTTCCCTGGATAGTGCTTAGAAGGGCCAGGGGAGCCTGAGGGTACTCAGTGTTTTTGCAGGGAATAGGGTTTCCAGGCGAGGCACCTAGGTGTCCTGAAAAGCGTACTGGCTTTAAAATGCTGAAGATAAGCGACTACGGCCTCATGGAAACTGCTACACGCCTCTGCTTCTGCATAGCATTTCATGGCCTTACCTCGAGGCAAGTTCTCACGTTTCTTGCCCTGTGAGCGACACAGCATGGTAAGATGCTGTATTTCTCCTTGAATAGAGTGACTTCAGGAACGAGGTCTTTGATAAATTCTAAGCAGACTGTTTTCTCAGGGCAGCTCAGACGAGGGCAATGTCGAAGACTTCCAGGGCATGTTGGACTGCCTAGAAATGTGGTTCTGATGCTGTTCGAGTGCTCTGGAAACGGAGCTCTCCTGAAGTAACGTACAGTGTGTTGCCCGAGACTCTGCAGACACAGAGGGCCTCCGTGGGACGTATGGGACTCAATGCTGCTCAGCAGGCCCACAGGGGTGCGGAGGGAGTCAGTGATCTTGGAATAAAAATGATGCTCACCCGAAGACCGTAGGAGTCCTGAAAAGGGTACTTCCTTTAAAATAAAACAGACCTCCACTAAGAGCTCATGGAAAGAGCTGCATGCCTCCCTTTCTGCAGGGCTACTCAGGGCCTTACCTCGAGGCAAGGACTCACGTGGAGATTCCCTTTAGCTCTAGAGCATGGCAAGGTGAGCCCCACCCTGGCCTATATAGCTCCGTGTGTACCCAGGGAAAACTCATTTTCTTCCCAGACCCATGCCTACAGTGGCCAGAGGCCTGTCAACAGCAGAGAATTTCAGGGAGCTTCACGGCAGCAAGAAAGGAGGTTTCCAAACGGAAAGCAAGGCTAGTCCCATCATGCCCCCATTTCCATGGACACAGGCAGCATACATCTCTGTGCTTTTTAACGAGTCAAAAGAGACACCGAGTACACACTGGTTGCTTCCCTGAATCAACTTCTCGAGGCAGGGTGTTCTGCATCTAGTGAACGGCCTCACCAAGGAACGCCCTAGCCAGGCCACTGGGCCCGAGGCCTCACCAAGGAACGCCCTAGGCAGGCCTCTGGGCCCCTGCCTTTTCAAAAGCCTGCAGTGCTACAGGAAAAACTGTGCTTTACTTGCAAAAGGAAAGCAAGCCGTCTTTCTCCTGGAAGCAGGGTGACTTCAGGTAGGAGGTCCTGATTGGAAGGAGAAGCCTAGTGTTTTTCTCTGTGCAGCTCAGACTAGGGATTGAGTGCGATTTCCACGGCATGTTGGAACTTGCTTGAACGTTGCTCTTGAACCTGTGCGAGTGCTGTGAATCAAGATATCACAAGAAAGAGTGCAGTGTGTTGCCCATGACTCAGCAGACACAGAGGATCTCCGAGGGACCAATGGGCCTCGTTGTTGCTCAGCAGGCCTACAGGGGTGTGGAGGTATTCAGAGATCTTGGAACAAAATTGATGCTCAACCGAGGGGCCTAGGAGTCCTGAAAAGGGTACTTCCTTTAAAGTAAACCAGAACAGCGACTAAGAGCTAATGGAAAGAGCTGCATGCCTCCTTTTCTGTAGGGCTACTCAGGGCCTTACCTCGAGGCAAGGACTCACGTTGAGATTCCCTTTAGCTCTAGAGCATGGCAAGGTGCGCCCCACCGCGGCCAATGAAGCTCCGTGTGTAGACAGAGAAAACTCATTTTCTTCCCAGACCCAAGCCTACAGTGGCCAGGGGCCTGTCAACAGCAGAGAATTTCAGGGAGCTTCACGAAAGCAAGAATGGAGCTTTCCAAATGGAAAGCAAGGCTAGTCCCATCATGCCCCAATTTCCATGGGCACAGGCAGCATACATCTCTGTGGTTTCTAACAAGGCAAAAGAGACACCGAGTACACACTGGTTGTTTCCCTGAATCAACTTCTCGAGGCAGGGTGTCCTGAATGTAGTGAACGGCCTCACCAAGGAAAGCCCTAGCTATGCCTCTGGGCCCGTGCCTCTTCAAAAGCCTGCCCTGCTACAGGAACAACTGTGCTTTATTTGCAATAGAAACGAGGTCGTCTTTCTTCAGGAGGCAGGGTGACTTCAGGTAGGAGGTCCTGAATGGAAGGAGAAGCTTACTGTTTGTCTCTGTACAGCTCAAACTAGGGAATGAGAGCGACTTCCACGGCCTGTTGGAACTTGCTTAACGGTGCTCGTGAACCTGTGCGATGCTGGCTAAATCAAGATGTTCCAATAAGAGTGCACTGTGTTGCCCTACACTCGGCATACACACTGTGAGTCGGAAAGCTCCTTCCCTGGATAGTGCTTAGAAGGGCCAGGGGAGCCTGAGGGTACTCAGTGTTTTTGCAGGGAATAGGGTTTCCAGGCGAGGCACCTAGGTGTCCTGAAAAGCATACTGGCTTTAAAATGCTGAAGATAAGCGACTACGGCCTCATGGAAACTGCTACACGCCTCTGCTTCTGCATAGCATTTCATGGCCTTACCTCGAGGCAAGTTCTCACGTTTCTTGCCCTGTGAGCGACACAGCATGGTAAGATGCTGTATTTCTCCTTGAATAGAGTGACTTCAGGAACGAGGTCTTTGATAAATTCTAAGCAGACTGTTTTCTCAGGGCAGCTCAGACGAGGGCAATGTCGAAGACTTCCAGGGCATGTTGGACTGCCTAGAAATGTGGTTCTGATGCTGTTCGAGTGCTCTGGAAACGGAGCTCTCCTGAAGTAACGTACAGTGTGTTGCCCGAGACTGCAGACACAGAGGTCCTCCGTGGGACGTATGGGACTCAATGCTGCTCAGCAGGCCCACAGGGGTGCGGAGGGAGTCAGTGATCTTGGAATAAAAATGATGCTCACCCGAAGACCGTAGGAGTCCTGAAAAGGGTACTTCCTTTAAAATAAAACAGACCTCCACTAAGAGCTCATGGAAAGAGCTGCATGCCTCCCTTTCTGCAGGGCTACTCAGGGCCTTACCTCGAGGCAAGGACTCACGTGGAGATTCCCTTTAGCTCTAGAGCATGGCAAGGTGAGCCCCACCCTGGCCTATATAGCTCCGTGTGTACCCAGGGAAAACTCATTTTCTTCCCAGACCCATGCCTACAGTGGCCAGAGGCCTGTCAACAGCAGAGAATTTCAGGGAGCTTCACGGCAGCAAGAAAGGAGGTTTCCAAACGGAAAGCAAGGCTAGTCCCATCATGCCCCCATTTCCATGGACACAGGCAGCATACATCTCTGTGGTTTTTAACGAGTCAAAAGAGACACCGAGTACACACTGGTTGCTTCCCTGAATCAACTTCTCGAGGCAGGGTGTTCTGCATCTAGTGAACGGCCTCACCAAGGAACGCCCTAGCCAGGCCACTGGGCCCGAGGCCTCACCAAGGAACGCCCTAGGCAGGCCTCTGGGCCCCTGCCTTTTCAAAAGCCTGCAGTGCTACAGGAAAAACTGTGCTTTACTTGCAAAAGGAAAGCAAGCCGTCTTTCTCCTGGAAGCAGGGTGACTTCAGGTAGGAGGTCCTGATTGGAAGGAGAAGACTAGTGTTTTTCTCTGTGCAGCTCAGACTAGGGATTGAGTGCGATTTCCACGGCATGTTGGAACTTGCTTGAACGTTGCTCTTGAACCTGTGCGAGTGCTGTGAATCAAGATATCACAAGAAAGAGTGCAGTGTGTTGCCCATGACTCAGCAGACACAGAGGACCTCCGAGGGACCAATGGGCCTCGTTGTTGCTCAGCAGGCCTACAGGGGTGTGGAGGTACTCAGAGATCTTGGAACAAAATTGATGCTCAACCGAGGGGCCTAGGAGTCCTGAAAAGGGTACTTCCTTTAAAGTAAACCAGAACAGCGACTAAGAGCTAATGGAAAGAGCTGCATGCCTCCTTTTCTGTAGGGCTACTCAGGGCCTTACCTCGAGGCAAGGACTCACGTTGAGATTCCCTTTAGCTCTAGAGCATGGCAAGGTGCGCCCCACCGCGGCCAATGAAGCTCCGTGTGTAGACAGAGAAAACTCATTTTCTTCCCAGACCCAAGCCTACAGTGGCCAGGGGCCTGTCAACAGCAGAGAATTTCAGGGAGCTTCACGAAAGCAAGAATGGAGCTTTCCAAATGGAAAGCAAGGCTAGTCCCATCATGCCCCAATTTCCATGGGCACAGGCAGCATACATCTCTGTGGTTTCTAACAAGGCAAAAGAGACACAGAGTACACACTGGTTGTTTCCCTGAATCAACTTCTCGAGGCAGGGTGTCCTGAATGTAGTGAACGGCCTCACCAAGGAAAGCCCTAGCTATGCCTCTGGGCCCGTGCCTCTTCAAAAGCCTGCCCTGCTACAGGAACAACTGTGCTTTAGTTGCAATAGAAACGAGGTCGTCTTTCTTCAGGAGGCAGGGTGACTTCAGGTAGGAGGTCCTGAATGGAAGGAGAAGCTTACTGTTTGTCTCTGTACAGCTCATACTAGGGAATGAGAGCGACTTCCACGGCCTGTTGGAACTTGCTTAACGGTGCTCGTGAACCTGTGCGATGCTGGCTAAATCAAGATGTTCCAATAAGAGTGCACTGTGTTGCCCTACACTCGGCATACACACTGTGAGTCGGAAAGCTCCTTCCCTGGATAGTGCTTAGAAGGGCCAGGGGAGCCTGAGGGTACTCAGTGTTTTTGCAGGGAATAGGGTTTCCAGGCGAGGCACCTAGGTGTCCTGAAAAGCGTACTGGCTTTAAAATGCTGAAGATAAGCGACTACGGCCTCATGGAAACTGCTACACGCCTCTGCTTCTGCATAGCATTTCATGGCCTTACCTCGAGGCAAGTTCTCACGTTTCTTGCCCTGTGAGCGACACAGCATGTTAAGATGCTGTATTTCTCCTTGAATAGAGTGACTTCAGGAACGAGGTCTTTGATAAATTCTAAGCAGACTGTTTTCTCAGGGCAGCTCAGACGAGGGCAATGTCGAAGACTTCCAGGGCATGTTGGACTGCCTAGAAATGTGGTTCTGATGACACAGGCAGAATACATCTCTGTGGTTTTCAACGAGTCAAAAGAGACACCGAGTACACACTGGTTGCTTCCCTGAATCAACTTCTCGAGGCAGGGTGTTCTGCATCTAGTGAACGGCCTCACCAAGGAACGCCCTAGCCAGGCCACTGGGCCCGAGGCCTCACCAAGGAACGCCCTAGGCAGGCCTCTGGGCCCCTGCCTTTTCAAAAGCCTGCAGTGCTACAGGAAAAACTGTGCTTTACTTGCAAAAGGAAAGCAAGCTGTCTTTCTCCTGGAAGCAGGGTGACTTCAGGTAGGAGGTCCTGATTGGAAGGAGAAGACTAGTGTTTTTCTCTGTGCAGCTCAGACTAGGGATTGAGTGCGATTTCCACGGCATGTTGGAACTTGCTTGAACGTTGCTCTTGAACCTGTGCGAGTGCTGTGAATCAAGATATCACAAGAAAGAGTGCAGTGTGTTGCCCATGACTCAGCAGACACAGAGGACCTCCGAGGGACCAATGGGCCTCGTTGTTGCTCAGCAGGCCTACAGGGGTGTGGAGGTATTCAGAGATCTTGGAACAAAATTGATGCTCAACCGAGGGGCCTAGGAGTCCTGAAAAGGGTACTTCCTTTAAAGTAAACCAGAACAGCGACTAAGAGCTAATGGAAAGAGCTGCATGCCTCCTTTTCTGTAGGGCTACTCAGGGCCTTACCTCGAGGCAAGGACTCACGTTGAGATTCCCTTTAGCTCTAGAGCATGGCAAGGTGCGCCCCACCGCGGCCAATGAAGCTCCGTGTGTAGACAGAGAAAACTCATTTTCTTCCCAGACCCAAGCCTACAGTGGCCAGGGGCCTGTCAACAGCAGAGAATTTCAGGGAGCTTCACGAAAGCAAGAATGGAGCTTTCCAAATGGAAAGCAAGGCTAGTCCCATCATGCCCCAATTTCCATGGGCACAGGCAGCATACATCTCTGTGGTTTCTAACAAGGCAAAAGAGACACAGAGTACACACTGGTTGTTTCCCTGAATCAACTTCTCGAGGCAGGGTGTCCTGAATGTAGTGAACGGCCTCACCAAGGAAAGCCCTAGCTATGCCTCTGGGCCCGTGCCTCTTCAAAAGCCTGCCCTGCTACAGGAACAACTGTGCTTTAGTTGCAATAGAAACGAGGTCGTCTTTCTTCAGGAGGCAGGGTGACTTCAGGTAGGAGGTCCTGAATGGAAGGAGAAGCTTACTGTTTGTCTCTGTACAGCTCAAACTAGGGAATGAGAGCGACTTCCACGGCCTGTTGGAACTTGCTTAACGGTGCTCGTGAACCTGTGCGATGCTGGCTAAATCAAGATGTTCCAATAAGAGTGCACTGTGTTGCCCTACACTCGGCATACACACTGTGAGTCGTTAAGCTCCTTCCCTGGATAGTGCTTAGAAGGGCCAGGGGAGCCTGAGGGTACTCAGTGTTTTTGCAGGGAATAGGGTTTCCAGGCGAGGCACCTAGGTGTCCTGAAAAGCGTACTGGCTTTAAAATGCTGAAGATAAGCGACTACGGCCTCATGGAAACTGCTACACGCCTCTGCTTCTGCATAGCATTTCATGGCCTTACCTCGAGGCAAGTTCTCACGTTTCTTGCCCTGTGAGCGACACAGCATGGTAAGATGCTGTATTTCTCCTTGAATAGAGTGACTTCAGGAACGAGGTCTTTGATAAATTCTAAGCAGACTGTTTTCTCAGGGCAGCTCAGACGAGGGCAATGTCGAAGACTTCCAGGGCATGTTGGACTGCCTAGAAATGTGGTTCTGATGACACAGGCAGAATACATCTCTGTGGTTTTCAACGAGTCAAAAGAGACACCGAGTACACACTGGTTGCTTCCCTGAATCAACTTCTCGAGGCAGGGTGTTCTGCATCTAGTGAACGGCCTCACCAAGGAACGCCCTAGCCAGGCCACTGGGCCCGAGGCCTCACCAAGGAACGCCCTAGGCAGGCCTCTGGGCCCCTGCCTTTTCAAAAGCCTGCAGTGCTACAGGAAAAACTGTGCTTTACTTGCAAAAGGAAAGCAAGCCGTCTTTCTCCTGGAAGCAGGGTGACTTCAGGTAGGAGGTCCTGATTGGAAGGAGAAGCCTAGTGTTTTTCTCTGTGCAGCTCAGACTAGGGATTGAGTGCGATTTCCACGGCATGTTGGAACTTGCTTGAACGTTGCTCTTGAACCTGTGCGAGTGCTGTGAATCAAGATATCACAAGAAAGAGTGCAGTGTGTTGCCCATGACTCAGCAGACACAGAGGACCTCCGAGGGACCAATGGGCCTCGTTGTTGCTCAGCAGGCCTACAGGGGTGTGGAGGTACTCAGAGATCTTGGAACAAAATTGATGCTCAACCGAGGGGCCTAGGAGTCCTGAAAAGGGTACTTCCTTTAAAGTAAACCAGAACAGCGACTAAGAGCTAATGGAAAGAGCTGCATGCCTCCTTTTCTGTAGGGCTACTCAGGGCCTTACCTCGAGGCAAGGACTCACGTTGAGATTCCCTTTAGCTGTAGAGCATGGCAAGGTGCGCCCCACCGCGGCCAATGAAGCTCCGTGTGTAGACAGAGAAAACTCATTTTCTTCCCAGACCCAAGCCTACAGTGGCCAGGGGCCTGTCAACAGCAGAGAATTTCAGGGAGCTTCACGAAAGCAAGAATGGAGCTTTCCAAATGGAAAGCAAGGCTAGTCCCATCATGCCCCAATTTCCATGGGCACAGGTAGCATACATCTCTGTGGTTTCTAACAAGGCAAAAGAGACACAGAGTACACACTGGTTGTTTCCCTGAATCAACTTCTCGAGGCAGGGTGTCCTGAATGTAGTGAACGGCCTCACCAAGGAAAGCCCTAGCTATGCCTCTGGGCCCGTGCCTCTTCAAAAGCCTGCCCTGCTACAGGAACAACTGTGCTTTAGTTGCAATAGAAACGAGGTCGTCTTTCTTCAGGAGGCAGGGTGACTTCAGGTAGGAGGTCCTGAATGGAAGGAGAAGCTTACTGTTTGTCTCTGTACAGCTCAAACTAGGGAATGAGAGCGACTTCCACGGCCTGTTGGAACTTGCTTAACGGTGCTCGTGAACCTGTGCGATGCTGGCTAAATCAAGATGTTCCAATAAGAGTGCACTGTGTTGCCCTACACTCGGCATACACACTGTGAGTCGGAAAGCTCCTTCCCTGGATAGTGCTTAGAAGGGCCAGGGGAGCCTGAGGGTACTCAGTGTTTTTGCAGGGAATAGGGTTTCCAGGCGAGGCACCTAGGTGTCCTGAAAAGCGTACTGGCTTTAAAATGCTGAAGATAAGCGACTACGGCCTCATGGAAACTGCTACACGCCTCTGCTTCTGCATAGCATTTCATGGCCTTACCTCGAGGCAAGTTCTCACGTTTCTTGCCCTGTGAGCGACACAGCATGGTAAGATGCTGTATTTCTCCTTGAATAGAGTGACTTCAGGAACGAGGTCTTTGATAAATTCTAAGCAGACTGTTTTCTCAGGGCAGCTCAGACGAGGGCAATGTCGAAGACTTCCAGGGCATGTTGGACTGCCTAGAAATGTGGTTCTGATGCTGTTCGAGTGCTCTGGAAACGGAGCTCTCCTGAAGTAACGTACAGTGTGTTGCCCGAGACTCTGCAGACACAGAGGGCCTCCGTGGGACGTATGGGACTCAATGCTGCTCAGCAGGCCCACAGGGGTGCGGAGGGAGTCGGTGATCTTGGAATAAAAATGATGCTCACCCGAAGACCGTAGGAGTCCTGAAAAGGGTACTTCCTTTAAAATAAAACAGACCTCCACTAAGAGCTCATGGAAAGAGCTGCATGCCTCCCTTTCTGCAGGGCTACTCAGGGCCTTACCTCGAGGCAAGGACTCACGTGGAGATTCCCTTTAGCTCTAGAGCATGGCAAGGTGAGCCCCACCCTGGCCTATATAGCTCCGTGTGTACCCAGGGAAAACTCATTTTCTTCCCAGACCCATGCCTACAGTGGCCAGAGGCCTGTCAACAGCAGAGAATTTCAGGGAGCTTCACGGCAGCAAGAAAGGAGGTTTCCAAACGGAAAGCAAGGCTAGTCCCATCATGCCCCCATTTCCATGGACACAGGCAGCATACATCTCTGTGGTTTTTAACGAGTCAAAAGAGACACCGAGTACACACTGGTTGCTTCCCTGAATCAACTTCTCGAGGCAGGGTGTCCTGAATGTAGTGAACGGCCTCACCAAGGAAAGCCCTAGCTATGCCTCTGGGCCCGTGCCTCTTCAAAAGCCTGCCCTGCTACAGGAACAACTGTGCTTTAGTTGCAATAGAAACGAGGTCGTCTTTCTTCAGGAGGCAGGGTGACTTCAGGTAGGAGGTCCTGAATGGAAGGAGAAGCTTACTGTTTGTCTCTGTACAGCTCAAACTAGGGAATGAGAGCGACTTCCACGGCCTGTTGGAACTTGCTTAACGGTGCTCGTGAACCTGTGCGATGCTGGCTAAATCAAGATGTTCCAATAAGAGTGCACTGTGTTGCCCTACACTCGGCATACACACTGTGAGTCGGAAAGCTCCTTCCCTGGATAGTGCTTAGAAGGGCCAGGGGAGCCTGAGGGTACTCAGTGTTTTTGCAGGGAATAGGGTTTCCAGGCGAGGCACCTAGGTGTCCTGAAAAGCGTACTGGCTTTAAAATGCTGAAGATAAGCGACTACGGCCTCATGGAAACTGCTACACGCCTCTGCTTCTGCATAGCATTTCATGGCCTTACCTCGAGGCAAGTTCTCACGTTTCTTGCCCTGTGAGCGACACAGCATGGTAAGATGCTGTATTTCTCCTTGAATAGAGTGACTTCAGGAACGAGGTCTTTGATAAATTCTAAGCAGACTGTTTTCTCAGGGCAGCTCAGACGAGGGCAATGTCGAAGACTTCCAGGGCATGTTGGACTGCCTAGAAATGTGGTTCTGATGCTGTTCGAGTGCTCTGGAAACGGAGCTCTCCTGAAGTAACGTACAGTGTTTTGCCCGAGACTGCAGACACAGAGGGCGTCCGTGGGACGTATGGGACTCAATGCTGCTCAGCAGGCCCACAGGGGTGCGGAGGGAGTCAGTGATCTTGGAATAAAAATGATGCTCACCCGAAGACCGTAGGAGTCCTGAAAAGGGTACTTCCTTTAAAATAAAACAGACCTCCACTAAGAGCTCATGGAAAGAGCTGCATGCCTCCCTTTCTGCAGGGCTACTCAGGGCCTTACCTCGAGGCAAGGACTCACGTGGAGATTCCCTTTAGCTCTAGAGCATGGCAAGGTGAGCCCCACCCTGGCCTATATAGCTCCGTGTGTACCCAGGGAAAACTCATTTTCTTCCCAGACCCATGCCTACAGTGGCCAGAGGCCTGTCAACAGCAGAGAATTTCAGGGAGCTTCACGGCAGCAAGAAAGGAGGTTTCCAAACGGAAAGCAAGGCTAGTCCCATCATGCCCCCATTTCCATGGACACAGGCAGCATACATCTCTGTGGTTTTTAACGAGTCAAAAGAGACACCGAGTACACACTGGTTGCTTCCCTGAATCAACTTCTCGAGGCAGGGTGTTCTGCATCTAGTGAACGGCCTCACCAAGGAACGCCCTAGCCAGGCCACTGGGCCCGAGGCCTCACCAAGGAACGCCCTAGGCAGGCCTCTGGGCCCCTGCCTTTTCAAAAGCCTGCAGTGCTACAGGAAAAACTGTGCTTTACTTGCAAAAGGAAAGCAAGCCGTCTTTCTCCTGGAAGCAGGGTGACTTCAGGTAGGAGGTCCTGATTGGAAGGAGAAGACTAGTGTTTTTCTCTGTGCAGCTCAGACTAGGGATTGAGTGCGATTTCCACGGCATGTTGGAACTTGCTTGAACGTTGCTCTTGAACCTGTGCGAGTGCTGTGAATCAAGATATCACAAGAAAGAGTGCAGTGTGTTGCCCATGACTCAGCAGACACAGAGGACCTCCGAGGGACCAATGGGCCTCGTTGTTGCTCAGCAGGCCTACAGGGGTGTGGAGGTACTCAGAGATCTTGGAACAAAATTGATGCTCAACCGAGGGGCCTAGGAGTCCTGAAAAGGGTACTTCCTTTAAAGTAAACCAGAACAGCGACTAAGAGCTAATGGAAAGAGCTGCATGCCTCCTTTTCTGTAGGGCTACTCAGGGCCTTACCTCGAGGCAAGGACTCACGTTGAGATTCCCTTTAGCTCTAGAGCATGGCAAGGTGCGCCCCACCGCGGCCAATGAAGCTCCGTGTGTAGACAGAGAAAACTCATTTTCTTCCCAGACCCAAGCCTACAGTGGCCAGGGGCCTGTCAACAGCAGAGAATTTCAGGGAGCTTCACGAAAGCAAGAATGGAGCTTTCCAAATGGAAAGCAAGGCTAGTCCCATCATGCCCCAATTTCCATGGGCACAGGCAGCATACATCTCTGTGGTTTCTAACAAGGCAAAAGAGACACAGAGTACACACTGGTTGTTTCCCTGAATCAACTTCTCGAGGCAGGGTGTCCTGAATGTAGTGAACGGCCTCACCAAGGAAAGCCCTAGCTATGCCTCTGGGCCCGTGCCTCTTCAAAAGCCTGCCCTGCTACAGGAACAACTGTGCTTTAGTTGCAATAGAAACGAGGTCGTCTTTCTTCAGGAGGCAGGGTGACTTCAGGTAGGAGGTCCTGAATGGAAGGAGAAGCTTACTGTTTGTCTCTGTACAGCTCATACTAGGGAATGAGAGCGACTTCCACGGCCTGTTGGAACTTGCTTAACGGTGCTCGTGAACCTGTGCGATGCTGGCTAAATCAAGATGTTCCAATAAGAGTGCACTGTGTTGCCCTACACTCGGCATACACACTGTGAGTCGGAAAGCTCCTTCCCTGGATAGTGCTTAGAAGGGCCAGGGGAGCCTGAGGGTACTCAGTGTTTTTGCAGGGAATAGGGTTTCCAGGCGAGGCACCTAGGTGTCCTGAAAAGCGTACTGGCTTTAAAATGCTGAAGATAAGCGACTACGGCCTCATGGAAACTGCTACACGCCTCTGCTTCTGCATAGCATTTCATGGCCTTACCTCGAGGCAAGTTCTCACGTTTCTTGCCCTGTGAGCGACACAGCATGTTAAGATGCTGTATTTCTCCTTGAATAGAGTGACTTCAGGAACGAGGTCTTTGATAAATTCTAAGCAGACTGTTTTCTCAGGGCAGCTCAGACGAGGGCAATGTCGAAGACTTCCAGGGCATGTTGGACTGCCTAGAAATGTGGTTCTGATGACACAGGCAGAATACATCTCTGTGGTTTTCAACGAGTCAAAAGAGACACCGAGTACACACTGGTTGCTTCCCTGAATCAACTTCTCGAGGCAGGGTGTTCTGCATCTAGTGAACGGCCTCACCAAGGAACGCCCTAGCCAGGCCACTGGGCCCGAGGCCTCACCAAGGAACGCCCTAGGCAGGCCTCTGGGCCCCTGCCTTTTCAAAAGCCTGCAGTGCTACAGGAAAAACTGTGCTTTACTTGCAAAAGGAAAGCAAGCTGTCTTTCTCCTGGAAGCAGGGTGACTTCAGGTAGGAGGTCCTGATTGGAAGGAGAAGACTAGTGTTTTTCTCTGTGCAGCTCAGACTAGGGATTGAGTGCGATTTCCACGGCATGTTGGAACTTGCTTGAACGTTGCTCTTGAACCTGTGCGAGTGCTGTGAATCAAGATATCACAAGAAAGAGTGCAGTGTGTTGCCCATGACTCAGCAGACACAGAGGACCTCCGAGGGACCAATGGGCCTCGTTGTTGCTCAGCAGGCCTACAGGGGTGTGGAGGTATTCAGAGATCTTGGAACAAAATTGATGCTCAACCGAGGGGCCTAGGAGTCCTGAAAAGGGTACTTCCTTTAAAGTAAACCAGAACAGCGACTAAGAGCTAATGGAAAGAGCTGCATGCCTCCTTTTCTGTAGGGCTACTCAGGGCCTTACCTCGAGGCAAGGACTCACGTTGAGATTCCCTTTAGCTCTAGAGCATGGCAAGGTGCGCCCCACCGCGGCCAATGAAGCTCCGTGTGTAGACAGAGAAAACTCATTTTCTTCCCAGACCCAAGCCTACAGTGGCCAGGGGCCTGTCAACAGCAGAGAATTTCAGGGAGCTTCACGAAAGCAAGAATGGAGCTTTCCAAATGGAAAGCAAGGCTAGTCCCATCATGCCCCAATTTCCATGGGCACAGGCAGCATACATCTCTGTGGTTTCTAACAAGGCAAAAGAGACACAGAGTACACACTGGTTGTTTCCCTGAATCAACTTCTCGAGGCAGGGTGTCCTGAATGTAGTGAACGGCCTCACCAAGGAAAGCCCTAGCTATGCCTCTGGGCCCGTGCCTCTTCAAAAGCCTGCCCTGCTACAGGAACAACTGTGCTTTAGTTGCAATAGAAACGAGGTCGTCTTTCTTCAGGAGGCAGGGTGACTTCAGGTAGGAGGTCCTGAATGGAAGGAGAAGCTTACTGTTTGTCTCTGTACAGCTCAAACTAGGGAATGAGAGCGACTTCCACGGCCTGTTGGAACTTGCTTAACGGTGCTCGTGAACCTGTGCGATGCTGGCTAAATCAAGATGTTCCAATAAGAGTGCACTGTGTTGCCCTACACTCGGCATACACACTGTGAGTCGGAAAGCTCCTTCCCTGGATAGTGCTTAGAAGGGCCAGGGGAGCCTGAGGGTACTCAGTGTTTTTGCAGGGAATAGGGTTTCCAGGCGAGGCACCTAGGTGTCCTGAAAAGCGTACTGGCTTTAAAATGCTGAAGATAAGCGACTACGGCCTCATGGAAACTGCTACACGCCTCTGCTTCTGCATAGCATTTCATGGCCTTACCTCGAGGCAAGTTCTCACGTTTCTTGCCCTGTGAGCGACACAGCATGGTAAGATGCTGTATTTCTCCTTGAATAGAGTGACTTCAGGAACGAGGTCTTTGATAAATTCTAAGCAGACTGTTTTCTCAGGGCAGCTCAGACGAGGGCAATGTCGAAGACTTCCAGGGCATGTTGGACTGCCTAGAAATGTGGTTCTGATGACACAGGCAGAATACATCTCTGTGGTTTTCAACGAGTCAAAAGAGACACCGAGTACACACTGGTTGCTTCCCTGAATCAACTTCTCGAGGCAGGGTGTTCTGCATCTAGTGAACGGCCTCACCAAGGAACGCCCTAGCCAGGCCACTGGGCCCGAGGCCTCACCAAGGAACGCCCTAGGCAGGCCTCTGGGCCCCTGCCTTTTCAAAAGCCTGCAGTGCTACAGGAAAAACTGTGCTTTACTTGCAAAAGGAAAGCAAGCCGTCTTTCTCCTGGAAGCAGGGTGACTTCAGGTAGGAGGTCCTGATTGGAAGGAGAAGCCTAGTGTTTTTCTCTGTGCAGCTCAGACTAGGGATTGAGTGCGATTTCCACGGCATGTTGGAACTTGCTTGAACGTTGCTCTTGAACCTGTGCGAGTGCTGTGAATCAAGATATCACAAGAAAGAGTGCAGTGTGTTGCCCATGACTCAGCAGACACAGAGGACCTCCGAGGGACCAATGGGCCTCGTTGTTGCTCAGCAGGCCTACAGGGGTGTGGAGGTACTCAGAGACCTTGGAACAAAAATGATGCTCAACCGAGGGGCCTAGAGGTCCTGAAAAGGGTACTTCCTTTAAAGTAAACCAGAACAGCGACTAAGAGCTAATGGAAAGAGCTGCATGCCTCCTTTTCTGTAGGGCTACTCAGGGCCTTACCTCGAGGCAAGGACTCACGTTGAGATTCCCTTTAGCTGTAGAGCATGGCAAGGTGCGCCCCACCGCGGCCAATGAAGCTCCGTGTGTAGACAGAGAAAACTCATTTTCTTCCCAGACCCAAGCCTACAGTGGCCAGGGGCCTGTCAACAGCAGAGAATTTCAGGGAGCTTCACGAAAGCAAGAATGGAGCTTTCCAAATGGAAAGCAAGGCTAGTCCCATCATGCCCCAATTTCCATGGGCACAGGTAGCATACATCTCTGTGGTTTCTAACAAGGCAAAAGAGACACAGAGTACACACTGGTTGTTTCCCTGAATCAACTTCTCGAGGCAGGGTGTCCTGAATGTAGTGAACGGCCTCACCAAGGAAAGCCCTAGCTATGCCTCTGGGCCCGTGCCTCTTCAAAAGCCTGCCCTGCTACAGGAACAACTGTGCTTTAGTTGCAATAGAAACGAGGTCGTCTTTCTTCAGGAGGCAGGGTGACTTCAGGTAGGAGGTCCTGAATGGAAGGAGAAGCTTACTGTTTGTCTCTGTACAGCTCAAACTAGGGAATGAGAGCGACTTCCACGGCCTGTTGGAACTTGCTTAACGGTGCTCGTGAACCTGTGCGATGCTGGCTAAATCAAGATGTTCCAATAAGAGTGCACTGTGTTGCCCTACACTCGGCATACACACTGTGAGTCGGAAAGCTCCTTCCCTGGATAGTGCTTAGAAGGGCCAGGGGAGCCTGAGGGTACTCAGTGTTTTTGCAGGGAATAGGGTTTCCAGGCGAGGCACCTAGGTGTCCTGAAAAGCGTACTGGCTTTAAAATGCTGAAGATAAGCGACTACGGCCTCATGGAAACTGCTACACGCCTCTGCTTCTGCATAGCATTTCATGGCCTTACCTCGAGGCAAGTTCTCACGTTTCTTGCCCTGTGAGCGACACAGCATGGTAAGATGCTGTATTTCTCCTTGAATAGAGTGACTTCAGGAACGAGGTCTTTGATAAATTCTAAGCAGACTGTTTTCTCAGGGCAGCTCAGACGAGGGCAATGTCGAAGACTTCCAGGGCATGTTGGACTGCCTAGAAATGTGGTTCTGATGCTGTTCGAGTGCTCTGGAAACGGAGCTCTCCTGAAGTAACGTACAGTGTGTTGCCCGAGACTCTGCAGACACAGAGGGCCTCCGTGGGACGTATGGGACTCAATGCTGCTCAGCAGGCCCACAGGGGTGCGGAGGGAGTCGGTGATCTTGGAATAAAAATGATGCTCACCCGAAGACCGTAGGAGTCCTGAAAAGGGTACTTCCTTTAAAATAAAACAGACCTCCACTAAGAGCTCATGGAAAGAGCTGCATGCCTCCCTTTCTGCAGGGCTACTCAGGGCCTTACCTCGAGGCAAGGACTCACGTGGAGATTCCCTTTAGCTCTAGAGCATGGCAAGGTGAGCCCCACCCTGGCCTATATAGCTCCGTGTGTACCCAGGGAAAACTCATTTTCTTCCCAGACCCATGCCTACAGTGGCCAGAGGCCTGTCAACAGCAGAGAATTTCAGGGAGCTTCACGGCAGCAAGAAAGGAGGTTTCCAAACGGAAAGCAAGGCTAGTCCCATCATGCCCCCATTTCCATGGACACAGGCAGCATACATCTCTGTGGTTTTTAACGAGTCAAAAGAGACACCGAGTACACACTGGTTGCTTCCCTGAATCAACTTCTCGAGGCAGGGTGTCCTGAATGTAGTGAACGGCCTCACCAAGGAAAGCCCTAGCTATGCCTCTGGGCCCGTGCCTCTTCAAAAGCCTGCCCTGCTACAGGAACAACTGTGCTTTAGTTGCAATAGAAACGAGGTCGTCTTTCTTCAGGAGGCAGGGTGACTTCAGGTAGGAGGTCCTGAATGGAAGGAGAAGCTTACTGTTTGTCTCTGTACAGCTCAAACTAGGGAATGAGAGCGACTTCCACGGCCTGTTGGAACTTGCTTAACGGTGCTCGTGAACCTGTGCGATGCTGGCTAAATCAAGATGTTCCAATAAGAGTGCACTGTGTTGCCCTACACTCGGCATACACACTGTGAGTCGGAAAGCTCCTTCCCTGGATAGTGCTTAGAAGGGCCAGGGGAGCCTGAGGGTACTCAGTGTTTTTGCAGGGAATAGGGTTTCCAGGCGAGGCACCTAGGTGTCCTGAAAAGCGTACTGGCTTTAAAATGCTGAAGATAAGCGACTACGGCCTCATGGAAACTGCTACACGCCTCTGCTTCTGCATAGCATTTCATGGCCTTACCTCGAGGCAAGTTCTCACGTTTCTTGCCCTGTGAGCGACACAGCATGGTAAGATGCTGTATTTCTCCTTGAATAGAGTGACTTCAGGAACGAGGTCTTTGATAAATTCTAAGCAGACTGTTTTCTCAGGGCAGCTCAGACGAGGGCAATGTCGAAGACTTCCAGGGCATGTTGGACTGCCTAGAAATGTGGTTCTGATGCTGTTCGAGTGCTCTGGAAACGGAGCTCTCCTGAAGTAACGTACAGTGTTTTGCCCGAGACTGCAGACACAGAGGGCGTCCGTGGGACGTATGGGACTCAATGCTGCTCAGCAGGCCCACAGGGGTGCGGAGGGAGTCAGTGATCTTGGAATAAAAATGATGCTCACCCGAAGACCGTAGGAGTCCTGAAAAGGGTACTTCCTTTAAAATAAAACAGACCTCCACTAAGAGCTCATGGAAAGAGCTGCATGCCTCCCTTTCTGCAGGGCTACTCAGGGCCTTACCTCGAGGCAAGGACTCACGTGGAGATTCCCTTTAGCTCTAGAGCATGGCAAGGTGAGCCCCACCCTGGCCTATATAGCTCCGTGTGTACCCAGGGAAAACTCATTTTCTTCCCAGACCCATGCCTACAGTGGCCAGAGGCCGGTCAACAGCAGAGAATTTCAGGGAGCTTCACGGCAGCAAGAAAGGAGGTTTCCAAACGGAAAGCAAGGCTAGTCCCATCATGCCCCCATTTCCATGGACACAGGCAGCATACATCTCTGTGGTTTTTAACGAGTCAAAAGAGACACCGAGTACACACTGGTTGCTTCCCTGAATCAACTTCTCGAGGCAGGGTGTTCTGCATCTAGTGAACGGCCTCACCAAGGAACGCCCTAGCCAGGCCACTGGGCCCGAGGCCTCACCAAGGAACGCCCTAGGCAGGCCTCTGGGCCCCTGCCTTTTCAAAAGCCTGCAGTGCTACAGGAAAAACTGTGCTTTACTTGCAAAAGGAAAGCAAGCCGTCTTTCTCCTGGAAGCAGGGTGACTTCAGGTAGGAGGTCCTGATTGGAAGGAGAAGCCTAGTGTTTTTCTCTGTGCAGCTCAGACTAGGGATTGAGTGCGATTTCCACGGCATGTTGGAACTTGCTTGAACGTTGCTCTTGAACCTGTGCGAGTGCTGTGAATCAAGATATCACAAGAAAGAGTGCAGTGTGTTGCCCATGACTCAGCAGACACAGAGGACCTCCGAGGGACCAATGGGCCTCGTTGTTGCTCAGCAGGCCTACAGGGGTGTGGAGGTACTCAGAGACCTTGGAACAAAAATGATGCTCAACCGAGGGGCCTAGAGGTCCTGAAAAGGGTACTTCCTTTAAAGTAAACCAGAACAGCGACTAAGAGCTAATGGAAAGAGCTGCATGCCTCCTTTTCTGTAGGGCTACTCAGGGCCTTACCTCGAGGCAAGGACTCACGTTGAGATTCCCTTTAGCTGTAGAGCATGGCAAGGTGCGGCCCACCGCGGCCAATGAAGCTCCGTGTGTAGACAGAGAAAACTCATTTTCTTCCCAGACCCAAGCCTACAGTGGCCAGGGGCCTGTCAACAGCAGAGAATTTCAGGGAGCTTCACGAAAGCAAGAATGGAGCTTTCCAAATGGAAAGCAAGGCTAGTCCCATCATGCCCCAATTTCCATGGGCACAGGTAGCATACATCTCTGTGGTTTCTAACAAGGCAAAAGAGACACAGAGTACACACTGGTTGTTTCCCTGAATCAACTTCTCGAGGCAGGGTGTCCTGAATGTAGTGAACGGCCTCACCAAGGAAAGCCCTAGCTATGCCTCTGGGCCCGTGCCTCTTCAAAAGCCTGCCCTGCTACAGGAACAACTGTGCTTTAGTTGCAATAGAAACGAGGTCGTCTTTCTTCAGGAGGCAGGGTGACTTCAGGTAGGAGGTCCTGAATGGAAGGAGAAGCTTACTGTTTGTCTCTGTACAGCTCAAACTAGGGAATGAGAGCGACTTCCACGGCCTGTTGGAACTTGCTTAACGGTGCTCGTGAACCTGTGCGATGCTGGCTAAATCAAGATGTTCCAATAAGAGTGCACTGTGTTGCCCTACACTCGGCATACACACTGTGAGTCGGAAAGCTCCTTCCCTGGATAGTGCTTAGAAGGGCCAGGGGAGCCTGAGGGTACTCAGTGTTTTTGCAGGGAATAGGGTTTCCAGGCGAGGCACCTAGGTGTCCTGAAAAGCGTACTGGCTTTAAAATGCTGAAGATAAGCGACTACGGCCTCATGGAAACTGCTACACGCCTCTGCTTCTGCATAGCATTTCATGGCCTTACCTCGAGGCAAGTTCTCACGTTTCTTGCCCTGTGAGCGACACAGCATGGTAAGATGCTGTATTTCTCCTTGAATAGAGTGACTTCAGGAACGAGGTCTTTGATAAATTCTAAGCAGACTGTTTTCTCAGGGCAGCTCAGACGAGGGCAATGTCGAAGACTTCCAGGGCATGTTGGACTGCCTAGAAATGTGGTTCTGATGCTGTTCGAGTGCTCTGGAAACGGAGCTCTCCTGAAGTAACGTACAGTGTGTTGCCCGAGACTCTGCAGACACAGAGGGCCTCCGTGGGACGTATGGGACTCAATGCTGCTCAGCAGGCCCACAGGGGTGCGGAGGGAGTCAGTGATCTTGGAATAAAAATGATGCTCACCCGAAGACCGTAGGAGTCCTGAAAAGGGTACTTCCTTTAAAATAAAACAGACCTCCACTAAGAGCTCATGGAAAGAGCTGCATGCCTCCCTTTCTGCAGGGCTACTCAGGGCCTTACCTCGAGGCAAGGACTCACGTTGAGATTCCCTTTAGCTCTAGAGCATGGCAAGGTGAGCCCCACCCTGGCCTATATAGCTCCGTGTGTACCCAGGGAAAACTCATTTTCTTCCCAGACCCATGCCTACAGTGGCCAGAGGCCTGTCAACAGCAGAGAATTTCAGGGAGCTTCACGGCAGCAAGAAAGGAGGTTTCCAAACGGAAAGCAAGGCTAGTCCCATCATGCCCCAATTTCCATGGACACAGGCAGCATACATCTCTGTGGTTTTTAACGAGTCAAAAGAGACACCCAGTACACACTGGTTGCTTCCCTGAATCAACTTCTCGAGGCAGGGTGTCCTGAATGTAGTGAACGGCCTCACCAAGGAAAGCCCTAGCTATGCCTCTGGGCCCGTGCCTCTTCAAAAGCCTGCCCTGCTACAGGAACAACTGTGCTTTAGTTGCAATAGAAACGAGGTCGTCTTTCTTCAGGAGGCAGGGTGACTTCAGGTAGGAGGTCCTGAATGGAAGGAGAAGCTTACTGTTTGTCTCTGTACAGCTCAAACTAGGGAATGAGAGCGACTTCCACGGCCTGTTGGAACTTGCTTAACGGTGCTCGTGAACCTGTGCGATGCTGGCTAAATCAAGATGTTCCAATAAGAGTGCACTGTGTTGCCCTACACTCGGCATACACACTGTGAGTCGGAAAGCTCCTTCCCTGGATAGTGCTTAGAAGGGCCAGGGGAGCCTGAGGGTACTCAGTGTTTTTGCAGGGAATAGGGTTTCCAGGCGAGGCACCTAGGTGTCCTGAAAAGCGTACTGGCTTTAAAATGCTGAAGATAAGCGACTACGGCCTCATGGAAACTGCTACACGCCTCTGCTTCTGCATAGCATTTCATGGCCTTACCTCGAGGCAAGTTCTCACGTTTCTTGCCCTGTGAGCGACACAGCATGGTAAGATGCTGTATTTCTCCTTGAATAGAGTGACTTCAGGAACGAGGTCTTTGATAAATTCTAAGCAGACTGTTTTCTCAGGGCAGCTCAGACGAGGGCAATGTCGAAGACTTCCAGGGCATGTTGGACTGCCTAGAAATGTGGTTCTGATGCTGTTCGAGTGCTCTGGAAACGGAGCTCTCCTGAAGTAACGTACAGTGTTTTGCCCGAGACTGCAGACACAGAGGGCGTCCGTGGGACGTATGGGACTCAATGCTGCTCAGCAGGCCCACAGGGGTGCGGAGGGAGTCAGTGATCTTGGAATAAAAATGATGCTCACCCGAAGACCGTAGGAGTCCTGAAAAGGGTACTTCCTTTAAAATAAAACAGACCTCCACTAAGAGCTCATGGCAAGAGCTGCATGCCTCCCTTTCTGCAGGGCTACTCAGGGCCTTACCTCGAGGCAAGGACTCACGTGGAGATTCCCTTTAGCTCTAGAGCATGGCAAGGTGAGCCCCACCCTGGCCTATATAGCTCCGTGTGTACCCAGGGAAAACTCATTTTCTTCCCAGACCCATGCCTACAGTGGCCAGAGGCCGGTCAACAGCAGAGAATTTCAGGGAGCTTCACGGCAGCAAGAAAGGAGGTTTCCAAACGGAAAGCAAGGCTAGTCCCATCATGCCCCCATTTCCATGGACACAGGCAGCATACATCTCTGTGGTTTTTAACGAGTCAAAAGAGACACCGAGTACACACTGGTTGCTTCCCTGAATCAACTTCTCGAGGCAGGGTGTTCTGCATCTAGTGAACGGCCTCACCAAGGAACGCCCTAGCCAGGCCACTGGGCCCGAGGCCTCACCAAGGAACGCCCTAGGCAGGCCTCTGGGCCCCTGCCTTTTCAAAAGCCTGCAGTGCTACAGGAAAAACTGTGCTTTACTTGCAAAAGGAAAGCAAGCCGTCTTTCTCCTGGAAGCAGGGTGACTTCAGGTAGGAGGTCCTGATTGGAAGGAGAAGCCTAGTGTTTTTCTCTGTGCAGCTCAGACTAGGGATTGAGTGCGATTTCCACGGCATGTTGGAACTTGCTTGAACGTTGCTCTTGAACCTGTGCGAGTGCTGTGAATCAAGATATCACAAGAAAGAGTGCAGTGTGTTGCCCATGACTCAGCAGACACAGAGGACCTCCGAGGGACCAATGGGCCTCGTTGTTGCTCAGCAGGCCTACAGGGGTGTGGAGGTACTCAGAGATCTTGGAACAAAATTGATGCTCAACCGAGGGGCCTAGGAGTCCTGAAAAGGGTACTTCCTTTAAAGTAAACCAGAACAGCGACTAAGAGCTAATGGAAAGAGCTGCATGCCTCCTTTTCTGTAGGGCTACTCAGGGCCTTACCTCGAGGCAAGGACTCACGTTGAGATTCCCTTTAGCTCTAGAGCATGGCAAGGTGCGCCCCACCGCGGCCAATGAAGCTCCGTGTGTAGACAGAGAAAACTCATTTTCTTCCCAGACCCAAGCCTACAGTGGCCAGGGGCCTGTCAACAGCAGAGAATTTCAGGGAGCTTCACGAAAGCAAGAATGGAGCTTTCCAAATGGAAAGCAAGGCTAGTCCCATCATGCCCCAATTTCCATGGGCACAGGCAGCATACATCTCTGTGGTTTCTAACAAGGCAAAAGAGACACAGAGTACACACTGGTTGTTTCCCTGAATCAACTTCTCGAGGCAGGGTGTCCTGAATGTAGTGAACGGCCTCACCAAGGAAAGCCCTAGCTATGCCTCTGGGCCCGTGCCTCTTCAAAAGCCTGCCCTGCTACAGGAACAACTGTGCTTTAGTTGCAATAGAAACGAGGTCGTCTTTCTTCAGGAGGCAGGGTGACTTCAGGTAGGAGGTCCTGAATGGAAGGAGAAGCTTACTGTTTGTCTCTGTACAGCTCAAACTAGGGAATGAGAGCGACTTCCACGGCCTGTTGGAACTTGCTTAACGGTGCTCGTGAACCTGTGCGATGCTGGCTAAATCAAGATGTTCCAATAAGAGTGCACTGTGTTGCCCTACACTCGGCATACACACTGTGAGTCGGAAAGCTCCTTCCCTGGATAGTGCTTAGAAGGGCCAGGGGAGCCTGAGGGTACTCAGTGTTTTTGCAGGGAATAGGGTTTCCAGGCGAGGCACCTAGGTGTCCTGAAAAGCGTACTGGCTTTAAAATGCTGAAGATAAGCGACTACGGCCTCATGGAAACTGCTACACGCCTCTGCTTCTGCATAGCATTTCATGGCCTTACCTCGAGGCAAGTTCTCACGTTTCTTGCCCTGTGAGCGACACAGCATGGTAAGATGCTGTATTTCTCCTTGAATAGAGTGACTTCAGGAACGAGGTCTTTGATAAATTCTAAGCAGACTGTTTTCTCAGGGCAGCTCAGACGAGGGCAATGTCGAAGACTTCCAGGGCATGTTGGACTGCCTAGAAATGTGGTTCTGATGCTGTTCGAGTGCTCTGGAAACGGAGCTCTCCTGAAGTAACGTACAGTGTTTTGCCCGAGACTGCAGACACAGAGGGCGTCCGTGGGACGTATGGGACTCAATGCTGCTCAGCAGGCCCACAGGGGTGCGGAGGGAGTCAGTGATCTTGGAATAAAAATGATGCTCACCCGAAGACCGTAGGAGTCCTGAAAAGGGTACTTCCTTTAAAATAAAACAGACCTCCACTAAGAGCTCATGGCAAGAGCTGCATGCCTCCCTTTCTGCAGGGCTACTCAGGGCCTTACCTCGAGGCAAGGACTCACGTGGAGATTCCCTTTAGCTCTAGAGCATGGCAAGGTGAGCCCCACCCTGGCCTATATAGCTCCGTGTGTACCCAGGGAAAACTCATTTTCTTCCCAGACCCATGCCTACAGTGGCCAGAGGCCGGTCAACAGCAGAGAATTTCAGGGAGCTTCACGGCAGCAAGAAAGGAGGTTTCCAAACGGAAAGCAAGGCTAGTCCCATCATGCCCCCATTTCCATGGACACAGGCAGCATACATCTCTGTGGTTTTTAACGAGTCAAAAGAGACACCGAGTACACACTGGTTGCTTCCCTGAATCAACTTCTCGAGGCAGGGTGTTCTGCATCTAGTGAACGGCCTCACCAAGGAACGCCCTAGCCAGGCCACTGGGCCCGAGGCCTCACCAAGGAACGCCCTAGGCAGGCCTCTGGGCCCCTGCCTTTTCAAAAGCCTGCAGTGCTACAGGAAAAACTGTGCTTTACTTGCAAAAGGAAAGCAAGCCGTCTTTCTCCTGGAAGCAGGGTGACTTCAGGTAGGAGGTCCTGATTGGAAGGAGAAGCCTAGTGTTTTTCTCTGTGCAGCTCAGACTAGGGATTGAGTGCGATTTCCACGGCATGTTGGAACTTGCTTGAACGTTGCTCTTGAACCTGTGCGAGTGCTGTGAATCAAGATATCACAAGAAAGAGTGCAGTGTGTTGCCCATGACTCAGCAGACACAGAGGACCTCCGAGGGACCAATGGGCCTCGTTGTTGCTCAGCAGGCCTACAGGGGTGTGGAGGTACTCAGAGATCTTGGAACAAAATTGATGCTCAACCGAGGGGCCTAGGAGTCCTGAAAAGGGTACTTCCTTTAAAGTAAACCAGAACAGCGACTAAGAGCTAATGGAAAGAGCTGCATGCCTCCTTTTCTGTAGGGCTACTCAGGGCCTTACCTCGAGGCAAGGACTCACGTTGAGATTCCCTTTAGCTCTAGAGCATGGCAAGGTGCGCCCCACCGCGGCCAATGAAGCTCCGTGTGTAGACAGAGAAAACTCATTTTCTTCCCAGACGCAAGCCTACAGTGGCCAGGGGCCTGTCAACAGCAGAGAATTTCAGGGAGCTTCACGAAAGCAAGAATGGAGCTTTCCAAATGGAAAGCAAGGCTAGTCCCATCATGCCCCAATTTCCATGGGCACAGGCAGCATACATCTCTGTGGTTTCTAACAAGGCAAAAGAGACACAGAGTACACACTGGTTGTTTCCCTGAATCAACTTCTCGAGGCAGGGTGTCCTGAATGTAGTGAACGGCCTCACCAAGGAAAGCCCTAGCTATGCCTCTGGGCCCGTGCCTCTTCAAAAGCCTGCCCTGCTACAGGAACAACTGTGCTTTAGTTGCAATAGAAACGAGGTCGTCTTTCTTCAGGAGGCAGGGTGACTTCAGGTAGGAGGTCCTGAATGGAAGGAGAAGCTTACTGTTTGTCTCTGTACAGCTCAAACTAGGGAATGAGAGCGACTTCCACGGCCTGTTGGAACTTGCTTAACGGTGCTCGTGAACCTGTGCGATGCTGGCTAAATCAAGATGTTCCAATAAGAGTGCACTGTGTTGCCCTACACTCGGCATACACACTGTGAGTCGGAAAGCTCCTTCCCTGGATAGTGCTTAGAAGGGCCAGGGGAGCCTGAGGGTACTCAGTGTTTTTGCAGGGAATAGGGTTTCCAGGCGAGGCACCTAGGTGTCCTGAAAAGCGTACTGGCTTTAAAATGCTGAAGATAAGCGACTACGGCCTCATGGAAACTGCTACACGCCTCTGCTTCTGCATAGCATTTCATGGCCTTACCTCGAGGCAAGTTCTCACGTTTCTTGCCCTGTGAGCGACACAGCATGGTAAGATGCTGTATTTCTCCTTGAATAGAGTGACTTCAGGAACGAGGTCTTTGATAAATTCTAAGCAGACTGTTTTCTCAGGGCAGCTCAGACGAGGGCAATGTCGAAGACTTCCAGGGCATGTTGGACTGCCTAGAAATGTGGTTCTGATGCTGTTCGAGTGCTCTGGAAACGGAGCTCTCCTGAAGTAACGTACAGTGTGTTGCCCGAGACTCTGCAGACACAGAGGGCCTCCGTGGGACGTATGGGACTCAATGCTGCTCAGCAGGCCCACAGGGGTGCGGAGGGAGTCAGTGATCTTGGAATAAAAATGATGCTCACCCGAAGACCGTAGGAGTCCTGAAAAGGGTACTTCCTTTAAAATAAAACAGACCTCCACTAAGAGCTCATGGAAAGAGCTGCATGCCTCCCTTTCTGCAGGGCTACTCAGGGCCTTACCTCGAGGCAAGGACTCACGTGGAGATTCCCTTTAGCTCTAGAGCATGGCAAGGTGAGCCCCACCCTGGCCTATATAGCTCCGTGTGTACCCAGGGAAAACTCATTTTCTTCCCAGACCCATGCCTACAGTGGCCAGAGGCCTGTCAACAGCAGAGAATTTCAGGGAGCTTCACGGCAGCAAGAAAGGAGGTTTCCAAACGGAAAGCAAGGCTAGTCCCATCATGCCCCCATTTCCATGGACACAGGCAGCATACATCTCTGTGGTTTTTAACGAGTCAAAAGAGACACCGAGTACACACTGGTTGCTTCCCTGAATCAACTTCTCGAGGCAGGGTGTTCTGCATCTAGTGAACGGCCTCACCAAGGAACGCCCTAGCCAGGCCACTGGGCCCGAGGCCTCACCAAGGAACGCCCTAGGCAGGCCTCTGGGCCCCTGCCTTTTCAAAAGCCTGCAGTGCTACAGGAAAAACTGTGCTTTACTTGCAAAAGGAAAGCAAGCCGTCTTTCTCCTGGAAGCAGGGTGACTTCAGGTAGGAGGTCCTGATTGGAAGGAGAAGCCTAGTGTTTTTCTCTGTGCAGCTCAGACTAGGGATTGAGTGCGATTTCCACGGCATGTTGGAACTTGCTTGAACGTTGCTCTTGAACCTGTGCGAGTGCTGTGAATCAAGATATCACAAGAAAGAGTGCAGTGTGTTGCCCATGACTCAGCAGACACAGAGGACCTCCGAGGGACCAATGGGCCTCGTTGTTGCTCAGCAGGCCTACAGGGGTGTGGAGGTACTCAGAGACCTTGGAACAAAAATGATGCTCAACCGAGGGGCCTAGAGGTCCTGAAAAGGGTACTTCCTTTAAAGTAAACCAGAACAGCGACTAAGAGCTAATGGAAAGAGCTGCATGCCTCTTTTTCTGTAGGGCTACTCAGGGCCTTACCTCGAGGCAAGGACTCACGTTGAGATTCCCTTTAGCTCTAGAGCATGGCAAGGTGCGCCCCACCGCGGCCAATGAAGCTCCGTGTGTAGACAGAGAAAACTCATTTTCTTCCCAGACCCAAGCCTACAGTGGCCAGGGGCCTGTCAACAGCAGAGAATTTCAGGGAGCTTCACGAAAGCAAGAATGGAGCTTTCCAAATGGAAAGCAAGGCTAGTCCCATCATGCCCCAATTTCCATGGGCACAGGCAGCATACATCTCTGTGGTTTCTAACAAGGCAAAAGAGACACAGAGTACACACTGGTTGTTTCCCTGAATCAACTTCTCGAGGCAGGGTGTCCTGAATGTAGTGAACGGCCTCACCAAGGAAAGCCCTAGCTATGCCTCTGGGCCCGTGCCTCTTCAAAAGCCTGCCCTGCTACAGGAACAACTGTGCTTTAGTTGCAATAGAAACGAGGTCGTCTTTCTTCAGGAGGCAGGGTGACTTCAGGTAGGAGGTCCTGAATGGAAGGAGAAGCTTACTGTTTGTCTCTGTACAGCTCAAACTAGGGAATGAGAGCGACTTCCACGGCCTGTTGGAACTTGCTTAACGGTGCTCGTGAACCTGTGCGATGCTGGCTAAATCAAGATGTTCCAATAAGAGTGCACTGTGTTGCCCTACACTCGGCATACACACTGTGAGTCGGAAAGCTCCTTCCCTGGATAGTGCTTAGAAGGGCCAGGGGAGCCTGAGGGTACTCAGTGTTTTTGCAGGGAATAGGGTTTCCAGGCGAGGCACCTAGGTGTCCTGAAAAGCGTACTGGCTTTAAAATGCTGAAGATAAGCGACTACGGCCTCATGGAAACTGCTACACGCCTCTGCTTCTGCATAGCATTTCATGGCCTTACCTCGAGGCAAGTTCTCACGTTTCTTGCCCTGTGAGCGACACAGCATGGTAAGATGCTGTATTTCTCCTTGAATAGAGTGACTTCAGGAACGAGGTCTTTGATAAATTCTAAGCAGACTGTTTTCTCAGGGCAGCTCAGACGAGGGCAATGTCGAAGACTTCCAGGGCATGTTGGACTGCCTAGAAATGTGGTTCTGATGCTGTTCGAGTGCTCTGGAAACGGAGCTCTCCTGAAGTAACGTACAGTGTGTTGCCCGAGACTCTGCAGACACAGAGGGCCTCCGTGGGACGTATGGGACTCAATGCTGCTCAGCAGGCCCACAGGGGTGCGGAGGGAGTCAGTGATCTTGGAATAAAAATGATGCTCACCCGAAGACCGTAGGAGTCCTGAAAAGGGTACTTCCTTTAAAATAAAACAGACCTCCACTAAGAGCTCATGGAAAGAGCTGCATGCCTCCCTTTCTGCAGGGCTACTCAGGGCCTTACCTCGAGGCAAGGACTCACGTGGAGATTCCCTTTAGCTCTAGAGCATGGCAAGGTGAGCCCCACCCTGGCCTATATAGCTCCGTGTGTACCCAGGGAAAACTCATTTTCTTCCCAGACCCATGCCTACAGTGGCCAGAGGCCTGTCAACAGCAGAGAATTTCAGGGAGCTTCACGGCAGCAAGAAAGGAGGTTTCCAAACGGAAAGCAAGGCTAGTCCCATCATGCCCCCATTTCCATGGACACAGGCAGCATACATCTCTGTGGTTTTTAACGAGTCAAAAGAGACACCGAGTACACACTGGTTGCTTCCCTGAATCAACTTCTCGAGGCAGGGTGTTCTGCATCTAGTGAACGGCCTCACCAAGGAACGCCCTAGCCAGGCCACTGGGCCCGAGGCCTCACCAAGGAACGCCCTAGGCAGGCCTCTGGGCCCCTGCCTTTTCAAAAGCCTGCAGTGCTACAGGAAAAACTGTGCTTTACTTGCAAAAGGAAAGCAAGCCGTCTTTCTCCTGGAAGCAGGGTGACTTCAGGTAGGAGGTCCTGATTGGAAGGAGAAGCCTAGTGTTTTTCTCTGTGCAGCTCAGACTAGGGATTGAGTGCGATTTCCACGGCATGTTGGAACTTGCTTGAACGTTGCTCTTGAACCTGTGCGAGTGCTGTGAATCAAGATATCACAAGAAAGAGTGCAGTGTGTTGCCCATGACTCAGCAGACACAGAGGACCTCCGAGGGACCAATGGGCCTCGTTGTTGCTCAGCAGGCCTACAGGGGTGTGGAGGTACTCAGAGACCTTGGAACAAAAATGATGCTCAACCGAGGGGCCTAGAGGTCCTGAAAAGGGTACTTCCTTTAAAGTAAACCAGAACAGCGACTAAGAGCTAATGGAAAGAGCTGCATGCCTCTTTTTCTGTAGGGCTACTCAGGGCCTTACCTCGAGGCAAGGACTCACGTTGAGATTCCCTTTAGCTCTAGAGCATGGCAAGGTGAGCCCCACCCTGGCCTATATAGCTCCGTGTGTACCCAGGGAAAACTCATTTTCTTCCCAGACCCATGCCTACAGTGGCCAGAGGCCTGTCAACAGCAGAGAATTTCAGGGAGCTTCACGGCAGCAAGAAAGGAGGTTTCCAAACGGAAAGCAAGGCTAGTCCCATCATGCCCCCATTTCCATGGACACAGGCAGCATACATCTCTGTGGTTTTTAACGAGTCAAAAGAGACACCGAGTACACACTGGTTGCTTCCCTGAATCAACTTCTCGAGGCAGGGTGTCCTGAATGTAGTGAACGGCCTCACCAAGGAAAGCCCTAGCTATGCCTCTGGGCCCGTGCCTCTTCAAAAGCCTGCCCTGCTACAGGAACAACTGTGCTTTAGTTGCAATAGAAACGAGGTCGTCTTTCTTCAGGAGGCAGGGTGACTTCAGGTAGGAGGTCCTGAATGGAAGGAGAAGCTTACTGTTTGTCTCTGTACAGCTCAAACTAGGGAATGAGAGCGACTTCCACGGCCTGTTGGAACTTGCTTAACGGTGCTCGTGAACCTGTGCGATGCTGGCTAAATCAAGATGTTCCAATAAGAGTGCACTGTGTTGCCCTACACTCGGCATACACACTGTGAGTCGGAAAGCTCCTTCCCTGGATAGTGCTTAGAAGGGCCAGGGGAGCCTGAGGGTACTCAGTGTTTTTGCAGGGAATAGGGTTTCCAGGCGAGGCACCTAGGTGTCCTGAAAAGCGTACTGGCTTTAAAATGCTGAAGATAAGCGACTACGGCCTCATGGAAACTGCTACACGCCTCTGCTTCTGCATAGCATTTCATGGCCTTACCTCGAGGCAAGTTCTCACGTTTCTTGCCCTGTGAGCGACACAGCATGGTAAGATGCTGTATTTCTCCTTGAATAGAGTGACTTCAGGAACGAGGTCTTTGATAAATTCTAAGCAGACTGTTTTCTCAGGGCAGCTCAGACGAGGGCAATGTCGAAGACTTCCAGGGCATGTTGGACTGCCTAGAAATGTGGTTCTGATGCTGTTCGAGTGCTCTGGAAACGGAGCTCTCCTGAAGTAACGTACAGTGTGTTGCCCGAGACTCTGCAGACACAGAGGGCCTCCGTGGGACGTATGGGACTCAATGCTGCTCAGCAGGCCCACAGGGGTGCGGAGGGAGTCAGTGATCTTGGAATAAAAATGATGCTCACCCAGAGGGCGTAGGAGTCCGGAAAAGGGTACTTCCTTTAAAATAAAACAGACCTCCACTAAGAGCTCATGGCAAGAGCTGCATGCCTCCCTTTCTGCAGGGCTACTCAGGGCCTTACCTCGAGGCAAGGACTCACGTGGAGATTCCCTTTAGCTCTAGAGCATGGCAAGGTGAGCCCCACCCTGGCCTATATATCTCCGTGTGTACCCAGGGAAAACTCATTTTCTTCCCAGACCCATGCCTACAGTGGCCAGAGGCCTGTCAACAGCAGAGAATTTCAGGGAGCTTCACGGCAGCAAGAAAGGAGGTTTCCAAACGGAAAGCAAGGCTAGTCCCATCATGCCCCCATTTCCATGGACACAGGCAGCATACATCTCTGTGGTTTTTAACGAGTCAAAAGAGACACCGAGTACACACTGGTTGCTTCCCTGAATCAACTTCTCGAGGCAGGGTGTTCTGCATCTAGTGAACGGCCTCACCAAGGAACGCCCTAGCCAGGCCACTGGGCCCGAGGCCTCACCAAGGAACGCCCTAGGCAGGCCTCTGGGCCCCTGCCTTTTCAAAAGCCTGCAGTGCTACAGGAAAAACTGTGCTTTACTTGCAAAAGGAAAGCAAGCCGTCTTTCTCCTGGAAGCAGGGTGACTTCAGGTAGGAGGTCCTGATTGGAAGGAGAAGCCTAGTGTTTTTCTCTGTGCAGCTCAGACTAGGGATTGAGTGCGATTTCCACGGCATGTTGGAACTTGCTTGAACGTTGCTCTTGAACCTGTGCGAGTGCTGTGAATCAAGATATCACAAGAAAGAGTGCAGTGTGTTGCCCATGACTCAGCAGACACAGAGGACCTCCGAGGGACCAATGGGCCTCGTTGTTGCTCAGCAGGCCTACAGGGGTGTGGAGGTACTCAGAGATCTTGGAACAAAATTGATGCTCAACCGAGGGGCCTAGGAGTCCTGAAAAGGGTACTTCCTTTAAAGTAAACCAGAACAGCGACTAAGAGCTAATGGAAAGAGCTGCATGCCTCCTTTTCTGTAGGGCTACTCAGGGCCTTACCTCGAGGCAAGGACTCACGTTGAGATTCCCTTTAGCTCTAGAGCATGGCAAGGTGCGCCCCACCGCGGCCAATGAAGCTCCGTGTGTAGACAGAGAAAACTCATTTTCTTCCCAGACCCAAGCCTACAGTGGCCAGGGGCCTGTCAACAGCAGAGAATTTCAGGGAGCTTCACGAAAGCAAGAATGGAGCTTTCCAAATGGAAAGCAAGGCTAGTCCCATCATGCCCCAATTTCCATGGGCACAGGCAGCATACATCTCTGTGGTTTCTAACAAGGCAAAAGAGACACAGAGTACACACTGGTTGTTTCCCTGAATCAACTTCTCGAGGCAGGGTGTCCTGAATGTAGTGAACGGCCTCACCAAGGAAAGCCCTAGCTATGCCTCTGGGCCCGTGCCTCTTCAAAAGCCTGCCCTGCTACAGGAACAACTGTGCTTTAGTTGCAATAGAAACGAGGTCGTCTTTCTTCAGGAGGCAGGGTGACTTCAGGTAGGAGGTCCTGAATGGAAGGAGAAGCTTACTGTTTGTCTCTGTACAGCTCAAACTAGGGAATGAGAGCGACTTCCACGGCCTGTTGGAACTTGCTTAACGGTGCTCGTGAACCTGTGCGATGCTGGCTAAATCAAGATGTTCCAATAAGAGTGCACTGTGTTGCCCTACACTCGGCATACACACTGTGAGTCGGAAAGCTCCTTCCCTGGATAGTGCTTAGAAGGGCCAGGGGAGCCTGAGGGTACTCAGTGTTTTTGCAGGGAATAGGGTTTCCAGGCGAGGCACCTAGGTGTCCTGAAAAGCGTACTGGCTTTAAAATGCTGAAGATAAGCGACTACGGCCTCATGGAAACTGCTACACGCCTCTGCTTCTGCATAGCATTTCATGGCCTTACCTCGAGGCAAGTTCTCACGTTTCTTGCCCTGTGAGCGACACAGCATGGTAAGATGCTGTATTTCTCCTTGAATAGAGTGACTTCAGGAACGAGGTCTTTGATAAATTCTAAGCAGACTGTTTTCTCAGGGCAGCTCAGACGAGGGCAATGTCGAAGACTTCCAGGGCATGTTGGACTGCCTAGAAATGTGGTTCTGATGCTGTTCGAGTGCTCTGGAAACGGAGCTCTCCTGAAGTAACGTACAGTGTGTTGCCCGAGACTGCAGACACAGAGGGCCTCCGTGGGACGTATGGGACTCAATGCTGCTCAGCAGGCCCACAGGGGTGCGGAGGGAGTCAGTGATCTTGGAATAAAAATGATGCTCACCCGAAGACCGTAGGAGTCCTGAAAAGGGTACTTCCTTTAAAATAAAACAGACCTCCACTAAGAGCTCATGGAAAGAGCTGCATGCCTCCCTTTCTGCAGGGCTACTCAGGGCCTTACCTCGAGGCAAGGACTCACGTGGAGATTCCCTTTAGCTCTAGAGCATGGCAAGGTGAGCCCCACCCTGGCCTATATAGCTCCGTGTGCACCCAGGGAAAACTCATTTTCTTCCCAGACCCATGCCTACAGTGGCCAGAGGCCTGTCAACAGCAGAGAATTTCAGGGAGCTTCACGGCAGCAAGAAAGGAGGTTTCCAAACGGAAAGCAAGGCTAGTCCCATCATGCCCCCATTTCCATGGACACAGGCAGCATACATCTCTGTGGTTTTTAACGAGTCAAAAGAGACACCGAGTACACACTGGTTGCTTCCCTGAATCAACTTCTCGAGGCAGGGTGTTCTGCATCTAGTGAACGGCCTCACCAAGGAACGCCCTAGCCAGGCCACTGGGCCCGAGGCCTCACCAAGGAACGCCCTAGGCAGGCCTCTGGGCCCCTGCCTTTTCAAAAGCCTGCAGTGCTACAGGAAAAACTGTGCTTTACTTGCAAAAGGAAAGCAAGCCGTCTTTCTCCTGGAAGCAGGGTGACTTCAGGTAGGAGGTCCTGATTGGAAGGAGAAGACTAGTGTTTTTCTCTGTGCAGCTCAGACTAGGGATTGAGTGCGATTTCCACGGCATGTTGGAACTTGCTTGAACGTTGCTCTTGAACCTGTGCGAGTGCTGTGAATCAAGATATCACAAGAAAGAGTGCAGTGTGTTGCCCATGACTCAGCAGACACAGAGGACCTCCGAGGGACCAATGGGCCTCGTTGTTGCTCAGCAGGCCTACAGGGGTGTGGAGGTACTCAGAGATCTTGGAACAAAATTGATGCTCAACCGAGGGGCCTAGGAGTCCTGAAAAGGGTACTTCCTTTAAAGTAAACCAGAACAGCGACTAAGAGCTAATGGAAAGAGCTGCATGCCTCCTTTTCTGTAGGGCTACTCAGGGCCTTACCTCGAGGCAAGGACTCACGTTGAGATTCCCTTTAGCTCTAGAGCATGGCAAGGTGCGCCCCACTGCGGCCAATGAAGCTCCGTGTGTAGACAGAGAAAACTCATTTTCTTCCCAGACCCAAGCCTACAGTGGCCAGGGGCCTGTCAACAGCAGAGAATTTCAGGGAGCTTCACGAAAGCAAGAATGGAGCTTTCCAAATGGAAAGCAAGGCTAGTCCCATCATGCCCCAATTTCCATGGGCACAGGCAGCATACATCTCTGTGGTTTCTAACAAGGCAAAAGAGACACAGAGTACACACTGGTTGTTTCCCTGAATCAACTTCTCGAGGCAGGGTGTCCTGAATGTAGTGAACGGCCTCACCAAGGAAAGCCCTAGCTATGCCTCTGGGCCCGTGCCTCTTCAAAAGCCTGCCCTGCTACAGGAACAACTGTGCTTTAGTTGCAATAGAAACGAGGTCGTCTTTCTTCAGGAGGCAGGGTGACTTCAGGTAGGAGGTCCTGAATGGAAGGAGAAGCTTACTGTTTGTCTCTGTACAGCTCAAACTAGGGAATGAGAGCGACTTCCACGGCCTGTTGGAACTTGCTTAACGGTGCTCGTGAACCTGTGCGATGCTGGCTAAATCAAGATGTTCCAATAAGAGTGCACTGTGTTGCCCTACACTCGGCATACACACTGTGAGTCGGAAAGCTCCTTCCCTGGATAGTGCTTAGAAGGGCCAGGGGAGCCTGAGGGTACTCAGTGTTTTTGCAGGGAATAGGGTTTCCAGGCGAGGCACCTAGGTGTCCTGAAAAGCGTACTGGCTTTAAAATGCTGAAGATAAGCGACTACGGCCTCATGGAAACTGCTACACGCCTCTGCTTCTGCATAGCATTTCATGGCCTTACCTCGAGGCAAGTTCTCACGTTTCTAGCCCTGTGAGCGACACAGCATGGTAAGATGCTGTATTTCTCCTTGAATAGAGTGACTTCAGGAACGAGGTCTTTGATAAATTCTAAGCAGACTGTTTTCTCAGGGCAGCTCAGACGAGGGCAATGTCGAAGACTTCCAGGGCATGTTGGACTGCCTAGAAATGTGGTTCTGATGCTGTTCGAGTGCTCTGGAAACGGAGCTCTCCTGAAGTAACGTACAGTGTGTTGCCCGAGACTCTGCAGACACAGAGGGCCTCCGTGGGACGTATGGGACTCAATGCTGCTCAGCAGGCCCACAGGGGTGCGGAGGGAGTCAGTGATCTTGGAATAAAAATGATGCTCACCCGAAGACCGTAGGAGTCCTGAAAAGGGTACTTCCTTTAAAATAAAACAGACCTCCACTAAGAGCTCATGGAAAGAGCTGCATGCCTCCCTTTCTGCAGGGCTACTCAGGGCCTTACCTCGAGGCAAGGACTCACGTGGAGATTCCCTTTAGCTCTAGAGCATGGCAAGGTGAGCCCCACCCTGGCCTATATAGCTCCGTGTGTACCCAGGGAAAACTCATTTTCTTCCCAGACCCATGCCTACAGTGGCCAGAGGCCTGTCAACAGCAGAGAATTTCAGGGAGCTTCACGGCAGCAAGAAAGGAGGTTTCCAAACGGAAAGCAAGGCTAGTCCCATCATGCCCCCATTTCCATGGACACAGGCAGCATACATCTCTGTGGTTTTTAACGAGTCAAAAGAGACACCGAGTACACACTGGTTGCTTCCCTGAATCAACTTCTCGAGGCAGGGTGTTCTGCATCTAGTGAACGGCCTCACCAAGGAACGCCCTAGCCAGGCCACTGGGCCCGAGGCCTCACCAAGGAACGCCCTAGGCAGGCCTCTGGGCCCCTGCCTTTTCAAAAGCCTGCAGTGCTACAGGAAAAACTGTGCTTTACTTGCAAAAGGAAAGCAAGCCGTCTTTCTCCTGGAAGCAGGGTGACTTCAGGTAGGAGGTCCTGATTGGAAGGAGAAGCCTAGTGTTTTTCTCTGTGCAGCTCAGACTAGGGATTGAGTGCGATTTCCACGGCATGTTGGAACTTGCTTGAACGTTGCTCTTGAACCTGTGCGAGTGCTGTGAATCAAGATATCACAAGAAAGAGTGCAGTGTGTTGCCCATGACTCAGCAGACACAGAGGACCTCCGAGGGACCAATGGGCCTCGTTGTTGCTCAGCAGGCCTACAGGGGTGTGGAGGTACTCAGAGATCTTGGAACAAAATTGATGCTCAACCGAGGGGCCTAGGAGTCCTGAAAAGGGTACTTCCTTTAAAGTAAACCAGAACAGCGACTAAGAGCTAATGGAAAGAGCTGCATGCCTCCTTTTCTGTAGGGCTACTCAGGGCCTTACCTCGAGGCAAGGACTCACGTTGAGATTCCCTTTAGCTCTAGAGCATGGCAAGGTGCGCCCCACCGCGGCCAATGAAGCTCCGTGTGTAGACAGAGAAAACTCATTTTCTTCCCAGACCCAAGCCTACAGTGGCCAGGGGCCTGTCAACAGCAGAGAATTTCAGGGAGCTTCACGAAAGCAAGAATGGAGCTTTCCAAATGGAAAGCAAGGCTAGTCCCATCATGCCCCAATTTCCATGGGCACAGGCAGCATACATCTCTGTGGTTTCTAACAAGGCAAAAGAGACACAGAGTACACACTGGTTGTTTCCCTGAATCAACTTCTCGAGGCAGGGTGTCCTGAATGTAGTGAACGGCCTCACCAAGGAAAGCCCTAGCTATGCCTCTGGGCCCGTGCCTCTTCAAAAGCCTGCCCTGCTACAGGAACAACTGTGCTTTAGTTGCAATAGAAACGAGGTCGTCTTTCTTCAGGAGGCAGGGTGACTTCAGGTAGGAGGTCCTGAATGGAAGGAGAAGCTTACTGTTTGTCTCTGTACAGCTCAAACTAGGGAATGAGAGCGACTTCCACGGCCTGTTGGAACTTGCTTAACGGTGCTCGTGAACCTGTGCGATGCTGGCTAAATCAAGATGTTCCAATAAGAGTGCACTGTGTTGCCCTACACTCGGCATACACACTGTGAGTCGGAAAGCTCCTTCCCTGGATAGTGCTTAGAAGGGCCAGGGGAGCCTGAGGGTACTCAGTGTTTTTGCAGGGAATAGGGTTTCCAGGCGAGGCACCTAGGTGTCCTGAAAAGCGTACTGGCTTTAAAATGCTGAAGATAAGCGACTACGGCCTCATGGAAACTGCTACACGCCTCTGCTTCTGCATAGCATTTCATGGCCTTACCTCGAGGCAAGTTCTCACGTTTCTTGCCCTGTGAGCGACACAGCATGGTAAGATGCTGTATTTCTCCTTGAATAGAGTGACTTCAGGAACGAGGTCTTTGATAAATTCTAAGCAGACTGTTTTCTCAGGGCAGCTCAGACGAGGGCAATGTCGAAGACTTCCAGGGCATGTTGGACTGCCTAGAAATGTGGTTCTGATGCTGTTCGAGTGCTCTGGAAACGGAGCTCTCCTGAAGTAACGTACAGTGTGTTGCCCGAGACTCTGCAGACACAGAGGGCCTCCGTGGGACGTATGGGACTCAATGCTGCTCAGCAGGCCCACAGGGGTGCGGAGGGAGTCAGTGATCTTGGAATAAAAATGATGCTCACCCGAAGACCGTAGGAGTCCTGAAAAGGGTACTTCCTTTAAAATAAAACAGACCTCCACTAAGAGCTCATGGAAAGAGCTGCATGCCTCCCTTTCTGCAGGGCTACTCAGGGCCTTACCTCGAGGCAAGGACTCACGTGGAGATTCCCTTTAGCTCTAGAGCATGGCAAGGTGAGCCCCACCCTGGCCTATATAGCTCCGTGTGTACCCAGGGAAAACTCATTTTCTTCCCAGACCCATGCCTACAGTGGCCAGAGGCCTGTCAACAGCAGAGAATTTCAGGGAGCTTCACGGCAGCAAGAAAGGAGGTTTCCAAACGGAAAGCAAGGCTAGTCCCATCATGCCCCCATTTCCATGGACACAGGCAGCATACATCTCTGTGGTTTTTAACGAGTCAAAAGAGACACCGAGTACACACTGGTTGCTTCCCTGAATCAACTTCTCGAGGCAGGGTGTTCTGCATCTAGTGAACGGCCTCACCAAGGAACGCCCTAGCCAGGCCACTGGGCCCGAGGCCTCACCAAGGAACGCCCTAGGCAGGCCTCTGGGCCCCTGCCTTTTCAAAAGCCTGCAGTGCTACAGGAAAAACTGTGCTTTACTTGCAAAAGGAAAGCAAGCCGTCTTTCTCCTGGAAGCAGGGTGACTTCAGGTAGGAGGTCCTGATTGGAAGGAGAAGCCTAGTGTTTTTCTCTGTGCAGCTCAGACTAGGGATTGAGTGCGATTTCCACGGCATGTTGGAACTTGCTTGAACGTTGCTCTTGAACCTGTGCGAGTGCTGTGAATCAAGATATCACAAGAAAGAGTGCAGTGTGTTGCCCATGACTCAGCAGACACAGAGGACCTCCGAGGGACCAATGGGCCTCGTTGTTGCTCAGCAGGCCTACAGGGGTGTGGAGGTACTCAGAGACCTTGGAACAAAAATGATGCTCAACCGAGGGGCCTAGAGGTCCTGAAAAGGGTACTTCCTTTAAAGTAAACCAGAACAGCGACTAAGAGCTAATGGAAAGAGCTGCATGCCTCTTTTTCTGTAGGGCTACTCAGGGCCTTACCTCGAGGCAAGGACTCACGTTGAGATTCCCTTTAGCTCTAGAGCATGGCAAGGTGAGCCCCACCCTGGCCTATATAGCTCCGTGTGTACCCAGGGAAAACTCATTTTCTTCCCAGACCCATGCCTACAGTGGCCAGAGGCCTGTCAACAGCAGAGAATTTCAGGGAGCTTCACGGCAGCAAGAAAGGAGGTTTCCAAACGGAAAGCAAGGCTAGTCCCATCATGCCCCCATTTCCATGGACACAGGCAGCATACATCTCTGTGGTTTTTAACGAGTCAAAAGAGACACCGAGTACACACTGGTTGCTTCCCTGAATCAACTTCTCGAGGCAGGGTGTCCTGAATGTAGTGAACGGCCTCACCAAGGAAAGCCCTAGCTATGCCTCTGGGCCCGTGCCTCTTCAAAAGCCTGCCCTGCTACAGGAACAACTGTGCTTTAGTTGCAATAGAAACGAGGTCGTCTTTCTTCAGGAGGCAGGGTGACTTCAGGTAGGAGGTCCTGAATGGAAGGAGAAGCTTACTGTTTGTCTCTGTACAGCTCAAACTAGGGAATGAGAGCGACTTCCACGGCCTGTTGGAACTTGCTTAACGGTGCTCGTGAACCTGTGCGATGCTGGCTAAATCAAGATGTTCCAATAAGAGTGCACTGTGTTGCCCTACACTCGGCATACACACTGTGAGTCGGAAAGCTCCTTCCCTGGATAGTGCTTAGAAGGGCCAGGGGAGCCTGAGGGTACTCAGTGTTTTTGCAGGGAATAGGGTTTCCAGGCGAGGCACCTAGGTGTCCTGAAAAGCGTACTGGCTTTAAAATGCTGAAGATAAGCGACTACGGCCTCATGGAAACTGCTACACGCCTCTGCTTCTGCATAGCATTTCATGGCCTTACCTCGAGGCAAGTTCTCACGTTTCTTGCCCTGTGAGCGACACAGCATGGTAAGATGCTGTATTTCTCCTTGAATAGAGTGACTTCAGGAACGAGGTCTTTGATAAATTCTAAGCAGACTGTTTTCTCAGGGCAGCTCAGACGAGGGCAATGTCGAAGACTTCCAGGGCATGTTGGACTGCCTAGAAATGTGGTTCTGATGCTGTTCGAGTGCTCTGGAAACGGAGCTCTCCTGAAGTAACGTACAGTGTGTTGCCCGAGACTCTGCAGACACAGAGGGCCTCCGTGGGACGTATGGGACTCAATGCTGCTCAGCAGGCCCACAGGGGTGCGGAGGGAGTCAGTGATCTTGGAATAAAAATGATGCTCACCCAGAGGGCGTAGGAGTCCGGAAAAGGGTACTTCCTTTAAAATAAAACAGACCTCCACTAAGAGCTCATGGAAAGAGCTGCATGCCTCCCTTTCTGCAGGGCTACTCAGGGCCTTACCTCGAGGCAAGGACTCACGTGGAGATTCCCTTTAGCTCTAGAGCATGGCAAGGTGAGCCCCACCCTGGCCTATATAGCTCCGTGTGTACCCAGGGAAAACTCATTTTCTTCCCAGACCCATGCCTACAGTGGCCAGAGGCCTGTCAACAGCAGAGAATTTCAGGGAGCTTCACGGCAGCAAGAAAGGAGGTTTCCAAACGGAAAGCAAGGCTAGTCCCATCATGCCCCCATTTCCATGGACACAGGCAGCATACATCTCTGTGGTTTTTAACGAGTCAAAAGAGACACCGAGTACACACTGGTTGCTTCCCTGAATCAACTTCTCGAGGCAGGGTGTTCTGCATCTAGTGAACGGCCTCACCAAGGAACGCCCTAGCCAGGCCACTGGGCCCGAGGCCTCACCAAGGAACGCCCTAGGCAGGCCTCTGGGCCCCTGCCTTTTCAAAAGCCTGCAGTGCTACAGGAAAAACTGTGCTTTACTTGCAAAAGGAAAGCAAGCCGTCTTTCTCCTGGAAGCAGGGTGACTTCAGGTAGGAGGTCCTGATTGGAAGGAGAAGCCTAGTGTTTTTCTCTGTGCAGCTCAGACTAGGGATTGAGTGCGATTTCCACGGCATGTTGGAACTTGCTTGAACGTTGCTCTTGAACCTGTGCGAGTGCTGTGAATCAAGATATCACAAGAAAGAGTGCAGTGTGTTGCCCATGACTCAGCAGACACAGAGGACCTCCGAGGGACCAATGGGCCTCGTTGTTGCTCAGCAGGCCTACAGGGGTGTGGAGGTACTCAGAGATCTTGGAACAAAATTGATGCTCAACCGAGGGGCCTAGGAGTCCTGAAAAGGGTACTTCCTTTAAAGTAAACCAGAACAGCGACTAAGAGCTAATGGAAAGAGCTGCATGCCTCCTTTTCTGTAGGGCTACTCAGGGCCTTACCTCGAGGCAAGGACTCACGTTGAGATTCCCTTTAGCTCTAGAGCATGGCAAGGTGCGCCCCACCGCGGCCAATGAAGCTCCGTGTGTAGACAGAGAAAACTCATTTTCTTCCCAGACCCAAGCCTACAGTGGCCAGGGGCCTGTCAACAGCAGAGAATTTCAGGGAGCTTCACGAAAGCAAGAATGGAGCTTTCCAAATGGAAAGCAAGGCTAGTCCCATCATGCCCCAATTTCCATGGGCACAGGCAGCATACATCTCTGTGGTTTCTAACAAGGCAAAAGAGACACAGAGTACACACTGGTTGTTTCCCTGAATCAACTTCTCGAGGCAGGGTGTCCTGAATGTAGTGAACGGCCTCACCAAGGAAAGCCCTAGCTATGCCTCTGGGCCCGTGCCTCTTCAAAAGCCTGCCCTGCTACAGGAACAACTGTGCTTTAGTTGCAATAGAAACGAGGTCGTCTTTCTTCAGGAGGCAGGGTGACTTCAGGTAGGAGGTCCTGAATGGAAGGAGAAGCTTACTGTTTGTCTCTGTACAGCTCAAACTAGGGAATGAGAGCGACTTCCACGGCCTGTTGGAACTTGCTTAACGGTGCTCGTGAACCTGTGCGATGCTGGCTAAATCAAGATGTTCCAATAAGAGTGCACTGTGTTGCCCTACACTCGGCATACACACTGTGAGTCGGAAAGCTCCTTCCCTGGATAGTGCTTAGAAGGGCCAGGGGAGCCTGAGGGTACTCAGTGTTTTTGCAGGGAATAGGGTTTCCAGGCGAGGCACCTAGGTGTCCTGAAAAGCGTACTGGCTTTAAAATGCTGAAGATAAGCGACTACGGCCTCATGGAAACTGCTACACGCCTCTGCTTCTGCATAGCATTTCATGGCCTTACCTCGAGGCAAGTTCTCACGTTTCTTGCCCTGTGAGCGACACAGCATGGTAAGATGCTGTATTTCTCCTTGAATAGAGTGACTTCAGGAACGAGGTCTTTGATAAATTCTAAGCAGACTGTTTTCTCAGGGCAGCTCAGACGAGGGCAATGTCGAAGACTTCCAGGGCATGTTGGACTGCCTAGAAATGTGGTTCTGATGCTGTTCGAGTGCTCTGGAAACGGAGCTCTCCTGAAGTAACGTACAGTGTGTTGCCCGAGACTCTGCAGACACAGAGGGCCTCCGTGGGACGTATGGGACTCAATGCTGCTCAGCAGGCCCACAGGGGTGCGGAGGGAGTCAGTGATCTTGGAATAAAAATGATGCTCACCCAGAGGGCGTAGGAGTCCGGAAAAGGGTACTTCCTTTAAAATAAAACAGACCTCCACTAAGAGCTCATGGAAAGAGCTGCATGCCTCCCTTTCTGCAGGGCTACTCAGGGCCTTACCTCGAGGCAAGGACTCACGTGGAGATTCCCTTTAGCTCTAGAGCATGGCAAGGTGAGCCCCACCCTGGCCTATATAGCTCCGTGTGTACCCAGGGAAAACTCATTTTCTTCCCAGACCCATGCCTACAGTGGCCAGAGGCCTGTCAACAGCAGAGAATTTCAGGGAGCTTCACGGCAGCAAGAAAGGAGGTTTCCAAACGGAAAGCAAGGCTAGTCCCATCATGCCCCCATTTCCATGGACACAGGCAGCATACATCTCTGTGGTTTTTAACGAGTCAAAAGAGACACCGAGTACACACTGGTTGCTTCCCTGAATCAACTTCTCGAGGCAGGGTGTTCTGCATCTAGTGAACGGCCTCACCAAGGAACGCCCTAGCCAGGCCACTGGGCCCGAGGCCTCACCAAGGAACGCCCTAGGCAGGCCTCTGGGCCCCTGCCTTTTCAAAAGCCTGCAGTGCTACAGGAAAAACTGTGCTTTACTTGCAAAAGGAAAGCAAGCCGTCTTTCTCCTGGAAGCAGGGTGACTTCAGGTAGGAGGTCCTGATTGGAAGGAGAAGCCTAGTGTTTTTCTCTGTGCAGCTCAGACTAGGGATTGAGTGCGATTTCCACGGCATGTTGGAACTTGCTTGAACGTTGCTCTTGAACCTGTGCGAGTGCTGTGAATCAAGATATCACAAGAAAGAGTGCAGTGTGTTGCCCATGACTCAGCAGACACAGAGGACCTCCGAGGGACCAATGGGCCTCGTTGTTGCTCAGCAGGCCTACAGGGGTGTGGAGGTACTCAGAGACCTTGGAACAAAAATGATGCTCAACCGAGGGGCCTAGAGGTCCTGAAAAGGGTACTTCCTTTAAAGTAAACCAGAACAGCGACTAAGAGCTAATGGAAAGAGCTGCATGCCTCTTTTTCTGTAGGGCTACTCAGGGCCTTACCTCGAGGCAAGGACTCACGTTGAGATTCCCTTTAGCTCTAGAGCATGGCAAGGTGAGCCCCACCCTGGCCTATATAGCTCCGTGTGTACCCAGGGAAAACTCATTTTCTTCCCAGACCCATGCCTACAGTGGCCAGAGGCCTGTCAACAGCAGAGAATTTCAGGGAGCTTCACGGCAGCAAGAAAGGAGGTTTCCAAACGGAAAGCAAGGCTAGTCCCATCATGCCCCCATTTCCATGGACACAGGCAGCATACATCTCTGTGGTTTTTAACGAGTCAAAAGAGACACCGAGTACACACTGGTTGCTTCCCTGAATCAACTTCTCGAGGCAGGGTGTCCTGAATGTAGTGAACGGCCTCACCAAGGAAAGCCCTAGCTATGCCTCTGGGCCCGTGCCTCTTCAAAAGCCTGCCCTGCTACAGGAACAACTGTGCTTTAGTTGCAATAGAAACGAGGTCGTCTTTCTTCAGGAGGCAGGGTGACTTCAGGTAGGAGGTCCTGAATGGAAGGAGAAGCTTACTGTTTGTCTCTGTACAGCTCAAACTAGGGAATGAGAGCGACTTCCACGGCCTGTTGGAACTTGCTTAACGGTGCTCGTGAACCTGTGCGATGCTGGCTAAATCAAGATGTTCCAATAAGAGTGCACTGTGTTGCCCTACACTCGGCATACACACTGTGAGTCGGAAAGCTCCTTCCCTGGATAGTGCTTAGAAGGGCCAGGGGAGCCTGAGGGTACTCAGTGTTTTTGCAGGGAATAGGGTTTCCAGGCGAGGCACCTAGGTGTCCTGAAAAGCGTACTGGCTTTAAAATGCTGAAGATAAGCGACTACGGCCTCATGGAAACTGCTACACGCCTCTGCTTCTGCATAGCATTTCATGGCCTTACCTCGAGGCAAGTTCTCACGTTTCTTGCCCTGTGAGCGACACAGCATGGTAAGATGCTGTATTTCTCCTTGAATAGAGTGACTTCAGGAACGAGGTCTTTGATAAATTCTAAGCAGACTGTTTTCTCAGGGCAGCTCAGACGAGGGCAATGTCGAAGACTTCCAGGGCATGTTGGACTGCCTAGAAATGTGGTTCTGATGCTGTTCGAGTGCTCTGGAAACGGAGCTCTCCTGAAGTAACGTACAGTGTGTTGCCCGAGACTCTGCAGACACAGAGGGCCTCCGTGGGACGTATGGGACTCAATGCTGCTCAGCAGGCCCACAGAGGTGCGGAGGGAGTCAGTGATCTTGGAATAAAAATGATGCTCACCCGAAGACCGTAGGAGTCCTGAAAAGGGTACTTCCTTTAAAATAAAACAGACCTCCACTAAGAGCTCATGGAAAGAGCTGCATGCCTCCCTTTCTGCAGGGCTACTCAGGGCCTTACCTCGAGGCAAGGACTCACGTGGAGATTCCCTTTAGCTCTAGAGCATGGCAAGGTGAGCCCCACCCTGGCCTATATAGCTCCGTGTGTACCCAGGGAAAACTCATTTTCTTCCCAGACCCATGCCTACAGTGGCCAGAGGCCTGTCAACAGCAGAGAATTTCAGGGAGCTTCACGGCAGCAAGAAAGGAGGTTTCCAAACGGAAAGCAAGGCTAGTCCCATCATGCCCCCATTTCCATGGACACAGGCAGCATACATCTCTGTGGTTTTTAACGAGTCAAAAGAGACACCGAGTACACACTGGTTGCTTCCCTGAATCAACTTCTCGAGGCAGGGTGTTCTGCATCTAGTGAACGGCCTCACCAAGGAACGCCCTAGCCAGGCCACTGGGCCCGAGGCCTCACCAAGGAACGCCCTAGGCAGGCCTCTGGGCCCCTGCCTTTTCAAAAGCCTGCAGTGCTACAGGAAAAACTGTGCTTTACTTGCAAAAGGAAAGCAAGCCGTCTTTCTCCTGGAAGCAGGGTGACTTCAGGTAGGAGGTCCTGATTGGAAGGAGAAGACTAGTGTTTTTCTCTGTGCAGCTCAGACTAGGGATTGAGTGCGATTTCCACGGCATGTTGGAACTTGCTTGAACGTTGCTCTTGAACCTGTGCGAGTGCTGTGAATCAAGATATCACAAGAAAGAGTGCAGTGTGTTGCCCATGACTCAGCAGACACAGAGGACCTCCGAGGGACCAATGGGCCTCGTTGTTGCTCAGCAGGCCTACAGGGGTGTGGAGGTACTCAGAGATCTTGGAACAAAATTGATGCTCAACCGAGGGGCCTAGGAGTCCTGAAAAGGGTACTTCCTTTAAAGTAAACCAGAACAGCGACTAAGAGCTAATGGAAAGAGCTGCATGCCTCCTTTTCTGTAGGGCTACTCAGGGCCTTACCTCGAGGCAAGGACTCACGTTGAGATTCCCTTTAGCTCTAGAGCATGGCAAGGTGCGCCCCACCGCGGCCAATGAAGCTCCGTGTGTAGACAGAGAAAACTCATTTTCTTCCCAGACCCAAGCCTACAGTGGCCAGGGGCCTGTCAACAGCAGAGAATTTCAGGGAGCTTCACGAAAGCAAGAATGGAGCTTTCCAAATGGAAAGCAAGGCTAGTCCCATCATGCCCCAATTTCCATGGGCACAGGCAGCATACATCTCTGTGGTTTCTAACAAGGCAAAAGAGACACAGAGTACACACTGGTTGTTTCCCTGAATCAACTTCTCGAGGCAGGGTGTCCTGAATGTAGTGAACGGCCTCACCAAGGAAAGCCCTAGCTATGCCTCTGGGCCCGTGCCTCTTCAAAAGCCTGCCCTGCTACAGGAACAACTGTGCTTTAGTTGCAATAGAAACGAGGTCGTCTTTCTTCAGGAGGCAGGGTGACTTCAGGTAGGAGGTCCTGAATGGAAGGAGAAGCTTACTGTTTGTCTCTGTACAGCTCAAACTAGGGAATGAGAGCGACTTCCACGGCCTGTTGGAACTTGCTTAACGGTGCTCGTGAACCTGTGCGATGCTGGCTAAATCAAGATGTTCCAATAAGAGTGCACTGTGTTGCCCTACACTCGGCATACACACTGTGAGTCGGAAAGCTCCTTCCCTGGATAGTGCTTAGAAGGGCCAGGGGAGCCTGAGGGTACTCAGTGTTTTTGCAGGGAATAGGGTTTCCAGGCGAGGCACCTAGGTGTCCTGAAAAGCGTACTGGCTTTAAAATGCTGAAGATAAGCGACTACGGCCTCATGGAAACTGCTACACGCCTCTGCTTCTGCATAGCATTTCATGGCCTTACCTCGAGGCAAGTTCTCACGTTTCTTGCCCTGTGAGCGACACAGCATGGTAAGATGCTGTATTTCTCCTTGAATAGAGTGACTTCAGGAACGAGGTCTTTGATAAATTCTAAGCAGACTGTTTTCTCAGGGCAGCTCAGACGAGGGCAATGTCGAAGACTTCCAGGGCATGTTGGACTGCCTAGAAATGTGGTTCTGATGCTGTTCGAGTGCTCTGGAAACGGAGCTCTCCTGAAGTAACGTACAGTGTGTTGCCCGAGACTCTGCAGACACAGAGGGCCTCCGTGGGACGTATGGGACTCAATGCTGCTCAGCAGGCCCACAGGGGTGCGGAGGGAGTCAGTGATCTTGGAATAAACATGATGCTCACCCAGAGGGCGTAGGAGTCCGGAAAAGGGTACTTCCTTTAAAATAAAACAGACCTCCACTAAGAGCTCATGGAAAGAGCTGCATGCCTCCCTTTCTGCAGGGCTACTCAGGGCCTTACCTCGAGGCAAGGACTCACGTGGAGATTCCCTTTAGCTCTAGAGCATGGCAAGGTGAGCCCCACCCTGGCCTATATAGCTCCGTGTGTACCCAGGGAAAACTCATTTTCTTCCCAGACCCATGCCTACAGTGGCCAGAGGCCTGTCAACAGCAGAGAATTTCAGGGAGCTTCACGGCAGCAAGAAAGGAGGTTTCCAAACGGAAAGCAAGGCTAGTCCCATCATGCCCCCATTTCCATGGACACAGGCAGCATACATCTCTGTGGTTTTTAACGAGTCAAAAGAGACACCGAGTACACACTGGTTGCTTCCCTGAATCAACTTCTCGAGGCAGGGTGTTCTGCATCTAGTGAACGGCCTCACCAAGGAACGCCCTAGCCAGGCCACTGGGCCCGAGGCCTCACCAAGGAACGCCCTAGGCAGGCCTCTGGGCCCCTGCCTTTTCAAAAGCCTGCAGTGCTACAGGAAAAACTGTGCTTTACTTGCAAAAGGAAAGCAAGCCGTCTTTCTCCTGGAAGCAGGGTGACTTCAGGTAGGAGGTCCTGATTGGAAGGAGAAGCCTAGTGTTTTTCTCTGTGCAGCTCAGACTAGGGATTGAGTGCGATTTCCACGGCATGTTGGAACTTGCTTGAACGTTGCTCTTGAACCTGTGCGAGTGCTGTGAATCAAGATATCACAAGAAAGAGTGCAGTGTGTTGCCCATGACTCAGCAGACACAGAGGACCTCCGAGGGACCAATGGGCCTCGTTGTTGCTCAGCAGGCCTACAGGGGTGTGGAGGTACTCAGAGATCTTGGAACAAAATTGATGCTCAACCGAGGGGCCTAGGAGTCCTGAAAAGGGTACTTCCTTTAAAGTAAACCAGAACAGCGACTAAGAGCTAATGGAAAGAGCTGCATGCCTCCTTTTCTGTAGGGCTACTCAGGGCCTTACCTCGAGGCAAGGACTCACGTTGAGATTCCCTTTAGCTCTAGAGCATGGCAAGGTGCGCCCCACCGCGGCCAATGAAGCTCCGTGTGTAGACAGAGAAAACTCATTTTCTTCCCAGACCCAAGCCTACAGTGGCCAGGGGCCTGTCAACAGCAGAGAATTTCAGGGAGCTTCACGAAAGCAAGAATGGAGCTTTCCAAATGGAAAGCAAGGCTAGTCCCATCATGCCCCAATTTCCATGGGCACAGGCAGCATACATCTCTGTGGTTTCTAACAAGGCAAAAGAGACACAGAGTACACACTGGTTGTTTCCCTGAATCAACTTCTCGAGGCAGGGTGTCCTGAATGTAGTGAACGGCCTCACCAAGGAAAGCCCTAGCTATGCCTCTGGGCCCGTGCCTCTTCAAAAGCCTGCCCTGCTACAGGAACAACTGTGCTTTAGTTGCAATAGAAACGAGGTCGTCTTTCTTCAGGAGGCAGGGTGACTTCAGGTAGGAGGTCCTGAATGGAAGGAGAAGCTTACTGTTTGTCTCTGTACAGCTCAAACTAGGGAATGAGAGCGACTTCCACGGCCTGTTGGAACTTGCTTAACGGTGCTCGTGAACCTGTGCGATGCTGGCTAAATCAAGATGTTCCAATAAGAGTGCACTGTGTTGCCCTACACTCGGCATACACACTGTGAGTCGGAAAGCTCCTTCCCTGGATAGTGCTTAGAAGGGTCAGGGGAGCCTGAGGGTACTCAGTGTTTTTGCAGGGAATAGGGTTTCCAGGCGAGGCACCTAGGTGTCCTGAAAAGCGTACTGGCTTTAAAATGCTGAAGATAAGCGACTACGGCCTCATGGAAACTGCTACACGCCTCTGCTTCTGCATAGCATTTCATGGCCTTACCTCGAGGCAAGTTCTCACGTTTCTTGCCCTGTGAGCGACACAGCATGGTAAGATGCTGTATTTCTCCTTGAATAGAGTGACTTCAGGAACGAGGTCTTTGATAAATTCTAAGCAGACTGTTTTCTCAGGGCAGCTCAGACGAGGGCAATGTCGAAGACTTCCAGGGCATGTTGGACTGCCTAGAAATGTGGTTCTGATGCTGTTCGAGTGCTCTGGAAACGGAGCTCTCCTGAAGTAACGTACAGTGTGTTGCCCGAGACTCTGCAGACAAAGAGGGCCTCCGTGGGACGTATGGGACTCAATGCTGCTCAGCAGGCCCACAGGGGTGCGGAGGGAGTCAGTGATCTTGGAATAAACATGATGCTCACCCAGAGGGCGTAGGAGTCCGGAAAAGGGTACTTCCTTTAAAATAAAACAGACCTCCACTAAGAGCTCATGGCAAGAGCTGCATGCCTCCCTTTCTGCAGGGCTACTCAGGGCCTTACCTCGAGGCAAGGACTCACGTGGAGATTCCCTTTAGCTCTAGAGCATGGCAAGGTGAGCCCCACCCTGGCCTATATAGCTCCGTGTGTACCCAGGGAAAACTCATTTTCTTCCCAGACCCATGCCTACAGTGGCCAGAGGCCTGTCAACAGCAGAGAATTTCAGGGAGCTTCACGGCAGCAAGAAAGGAGGTTTCCAAACGGAAAGCAAGGCTAGTCCCATCATGCCCCCATTTCCATGGACACAGGCAGCATACATCTCTGTGGTTTTTAACGAGTCAAAAGAGACACCGAGTACACACTGGTTGCTTCCCTGAATCAACTTCTCGAGGCAGGGTGTTCTGCATCTAGTGAACGGCCTCACCAAGGAACGCCCTAGCCAGGCCACTGGGCCCGAGGCCTCACCAAGGAACGCCCTAGGCAGGCCTCTGGGCCCCTGCCTTTTCAAAAGCCTGCAGTGCTACAGGAAAAACTGTGCTTTACTTGCAAAAGGAAAGCAAGCCGTCTTTCTCCTGGAAGCAGGGTGACTTCAGGTAGGAGGTCCTGATTGGAAGGAGAAGCCTAGTGTTTTTCTCTGTGCAGCTCAGACTAGGGATTGAGTGCGATTTCCACGGCATGTTGGAACTTGCTTGAACGTTGCTCTTGAACCTGTGCGAGTGCTGTGAATCAAGATATCACAAGAAAGAGTGCAGTGTGTTGCCCATGACTCAGCAGACACAGAGGACCTCCGAGGGACCAATGGGCCTCGTTGTTGCTCAGCAGGCCTACAGGGGTGTGGAGGTACTCAGAGATCTTGGAACAAAATTGATGCTCAACCGAGGGGCCTAGGAGTCCTGAAAAGGGTACTTCCTTTAAAGTAAACCAGAACAGCGACTAAGAGCTAATGGAAAGAGCTGCATGCCTCCTTTTCTGTAGGGCTACTCAGGGCCTTACCTCGAGGCAAGGACTCACGTTGAGATTCCCTTTAGCTCTAGAGCATGGCAAGGTGCGCCCCACCGCGGCCAATGAAGCTCCGTGTGTAGACAGAGAAAACTCATTTTCTTCCCAGACCCAAGCCTACAGTGGCCAGGGGCCTGTCAACAGCAGAGAATTTCAGGGAGCTTCACGAAAGCAAGAATGGAGCTTTCCAAATGGAAAGCAAGGCTAGTCCCATCATGCCCCAATTTCCATGGGCACAGGCAGCATACATCTCTGTGGTTTCTAACAAGGCAAAAGAGACACAGAGTACACACTGGTTGTTTCCCTGAATCAACTTCTCGAGGCAGGGTGTCCTGAATGTAGTGAACGGCCTCACCAAGGAAAGCCCTAGCTATGCCTCTGGGCCCGTGCCTCTTCAAAAGCCTGCCCTGCTACAGGAACAACTGTGCTTTAGTTGCAATAGAAACGAGGTCGTCTTTCTTCAGGAGGCAGGGTGACTTCAGGTAGGAGGTCCTGAATGGAAGGAGAAGCTTACTGTTTGTCTCTGTACAGCTCAAACTAGGGAATGAGAGCGACTTCCACGGCCTGTTGGAACTTGCTTAACGGTGCTCGTGAACCTGTGCGATGCTGGCTAAATCAAGATGTTCCAATAAGAGTGCACTGTGTTGCCCTACACTCGGCATACACACTGTGAGTCGGAAAGCTCCTTCCCTGGATAGTGCTTAGAAGGGCCAGGGGAGCCTGAGGGTACTCAGTGTTTTTGCAGGGAATAGGGTTTCCAGGCGAGGCACCTAGGTGTCCTGAAAAGCGTACTGGCTTTAAAATGCTGAAGATAAGCGACTACGGCCTCATGGAAACTGCTACACGCCTCTGCTTCTGCATAGCATTTCATGGCCTTACCTCGAGGCAAGTTCTCACGTTTCTTGCCCTGTGAGCGACACAGCATGGTAAGATGCTGTATTTCTCCTTGAATAGAGTGACTTCAGGAACGAGGTCTTTGATAAATTCTAAGCAGACTGTTTTCTCAGGGCAGCTCAGACGAGGGCAATGTCGAAGACTTCCAGGGCATGTTGGACTGCCTAGAAATGTGGTTCTGATGCTGTTCGAGTGCTCTGGAAACGGAGCTCTCCTGAAGTAACGTACAGTGTGTTGCCCGAGACTCTGCAGACACAGAGGGCCTCCGTGGGACGTATGGGACTCAATGCTGCTCAGCAGGCCCACAGGGGTGCGGAGGGAGTCAGTGATCTTGGAATAAAAATGATGCTCACCCAGAGGGCGTAGGAGTCCGGAAAAGGGTACTTCCTTTAAAATAAAACAGACCTCCACTAAGAGCTCATGGAAAGAGCTGCATGCCTCCCTTTCTGCAGGGCTACTCAGGGCCTTACCTCGAGGCAAGGACTCACGTTGAGATTCCCTTTAGCTCTAGAGCATGGCAAGGTGAGCCCCACCCTGGCCTATATAGCTCCGTGTGTACCCAGGGAAAACTCATTTTCTTCCCAGACCCATGCCTACAGTGGCCAGAGGCCTGTCAACAGCAGAGAATTTCAGGGAGCTTCACGGCAGCAAGAAAGGAGGTTTCCAAACGGAAAGCAAGGCTAGTCCCATCATGCCCCCATTTCCATGGACACAGGCAGCATACATCTCTGTGGTTTTTAACGAGTCAAAAGAGACACCGAGTACACACTGGTTGCTTCCCTGAATCAACTTCTCGAGGCAGGGTGTTCTGCATCTAGTGAACGGCCTCACCAAGGAACGCCCTAGCCAGGCCACTGGGCCCGAGGCCTCACCAAGGAACGCCCTAGGCAGGCCTCTGGGCCCCTGCCTTTTCAAAAGCCTGCAGTGCTACAGGAAAAACTGTGCTTTACTTGCAAAAGGAAAGCAAGCCGTCTTTCTCCTGGAAGCAGGGTGACTTCAGGTAGGAGGTCCTGATTGGAAGGAGAAGCCTAGTGTTTTTCTCTGTGCAGCTCAGACTAGGGATTGAGTGCGATTTCCACGGCATGTTGGAACTTGCTTGAACGTTGCTCTTGAACCTGTGCGAGTGCTGTGAATCAAGATATCACAAGAAAGAGTGCAGTGTGTTGCCCATGACTCAGCAGACACAGAGGACCTCCGAGGGACCAATGGGCCTCGTTGTTGCTCAGCAGGCCTACAGGGGTGTGGAGGTACTCAGAGACCTTGGAACAAAAATGATGCTCAACCGAGGGGCCTAGAGGTCCTGAAAAGGGTACTTCCTTTAAAGTAAACCAGAACAGCGACTAAGAGCTAATGGAAAGAGCTGCATGCCTCTTTTTCTGTAGGGCTACTCAGGGCCTTACCTCGAGGCAAGGACTCACGTTGAGATTCCCTTTAGCTCTAGAGCATGGCAAGGTGAGCCCCACCCTGGCCTATATAGCTCCGTGTGTACCCAGGGAAAACTCATTTTCTTCCCAGACCCATGCCTACAGTGGCCAGAGGCCTGTCAACAGCAGAGAATTTCAGGGAGCTTCACGGCAGCAAGAAAGGAGGTTTCCAAACGGAAAGCAAGGCTAGTCCCATCATGCCCCCATTTCCATGGACACAGGCAGCATACATCTCTGTGGTTTTTAACGAGTCAAAAGAGACACCGAGTACACACTGGTTGCTTCCCTGAATCAACTTCTCGAGGCAGGGTGTCCTGAATGTAGTGAACGGCCTCACCAAGGAAAGCCCTAGCTATGCCTCTGGGCCCGTGCCTCTTCAAAAGCCTGCCCTGCTACAGGAACAACTGTGCTTTAGTTGCAATAGAAACGAGGTCGTCTTTCTTCAGGAGGCAGGGTGACTTCAGGTAGGAGGTCCTGAATGGAAGGAGAAGCTTACTGTTTGTCTCTGTACAGCTCAAACTAGGGAATGAGAGCGACTTCCACGGCCTGTTGGAACTTGCTTAACGGTGCTCGTGAACCTGTGCGATGCTGGCTAAATCAAGATGTTCCAATAAGAGTGCACTGTGTTGCCCTACACTCGGCATACACACTGTGAGTCGGAAAGCTCCTTCCCTGGATAGTGCTTAGAAGGGCCAGGGGAGCCTGAGGGTACTCAGTGTTTTTGCAGGGAATAGGGTTTCCAGGCGAGGCACCTAGGTGTCCTGAAAAGCGTACTGGCTTTAAAATGCTGAAGATAAGCGACTACGGCCTCATGGAAACTGCTACACGCCTCTGCTTCTGCATAGCATTTCATGGCCTTACCTCGAGGCAAGTTCTCACGTTTCTTGCCCTGTGAGCGACACAGCATGGTAAGATGCTGTATTTCTCCTTGAATAGAGTGACTTCAGGAACGAGGTCTTTGATAAATTCTAAGCAGACTGTTTTCTCAGGGCAGCTCAGACGAGGGCAATGTCGAAGACTTCCAGGGCATGTTGGACTGCCTAGAAATGTGGTTCTGATGCTGTTCGAGTGCTCTGGAAACGGAGCTCTCCTGAAGTAACGTACAGTGTGTTGCCCGAGACTCTGCAGACACAGAGGGCCTCCGTGGGACGTATGGGACTCAATGCTGCTCAGCAGGCCCACAGGGGTGCGGAGGGAGTCAGTGATCTTGGAATAAAAATGATGCTCACCCAGAGGGCGTAGGAGTCCGGAAAAGGGTACTTCCTTTAAAATAAAACAGACCTCCACTAAGAGCTCATGGCAAGAGCTGCATGCCTCCCTTTCTGCAGGGCTACTCAGGGCCTTACCTCGAGGCAAGGACTCACGTGGAGATTCCCTTTAGCTCTAGAGCATGGCAAGGTGAGCCCCACCCTGGCCTATATAGCTCCGTGTGTACCCAGGGAAAACTCATTTTCTTCCCAGACCCATGCCTACAGTGGCCAGAGGCCTGTCAACAGCAGAGAATTTCAGGGAGCTTCACGGCAGCAAGAAAGGAGGTTTCCAAACGGAAAGCAAGGCTAGTCCCATCATGCCCCCATTTCCATGGACACAGGCAGCATACATCTCTGTGCTTTTTAACGAGTCAAAAGAGACACCGAGTACACACTGGTTGCTTCCCTGAATCAACTTCTCGAGGCAGGGTGTTCTGCATCTAGTGAACGGCCTCACCAAGGAACGCCCTAGCCAGGCCACTGGGCCCGAGGCCTCACCAAGGAACGCCCTAGGCAGGCCTCTGGGCCCCTGCCTTTTCAAAAGCCTGCAGTGCTACAGGAAAAACTGTGCTTTACTTGCAAAAGGAAAGCAAGCCGTCTTTCTCCTGGAAGCAGGGTGACTTCAGGTAGGAGGTCCTGATTGGAAGGAGAAGCCTAGTGTTTTTCTCTGTGCAGCTCAGACTAGGGATTGAGTGCGATTTCCACGGCATGTTGGAACTTGCTTGAACGTTGCTCTTGAACCTGTGCGAGTGCTGTGAATCAAGATATCACAAGAAAGAGTGCAGTGTGTTGCCCATGACTCAGCAGACACAGAGGACCTCCGAGGGACCAATGGGCCTCGTTGTTGCTCAGCAGGCCTACAGGGGTGTGGAGGTACTCAGAGATCTTGGAACAAAATTGATGCTCAACCGAGGGGCCTAGGAGTCCTGAAAAGGGTACTTCCTTTAAAGTAAACCAGAACAGCGACTAAGAGCTAATGGAAAGAGCTGCATGCCTCCTTTTCTGTAGGGCTACTCAGGGCCTTACCTCGAGGCAAGGACTCACGTTGAGATTCCCTTTAGCTCTAGAGCATGGCAAGGTGCGCCCCACCGCGGCCAATGAAGCTCCGTGTGTAGACAGAGAAAACTCATTTTCTTCCCAGACCCAAGCCTACAGTGGCCAGGGGCCTGTCAACAGCAGAGAATTTCAGGGAGCTTCACGAAAGCAAGAATGGAGCTTTCCAAATGGAAAGCAAGGCTAGTCCCATCATGCCCCAATTTCCATGGGCACAGGCAGCATACATCTCTGTGGTTTCTAACAAGGCAAAAGAGACACAGAGTACACACTGGTTGTTTCCCTGAATCAACTTCTCGAGGCAGGGTGTCCTGAATGTAGTGAACGGCCTCACCAAGGAAAGCCCTAGCTATGCCTCTGGGCCCGTGCCTCTTCAAAAGCCTGCCCTGCTACAGGAACAACTGTGCTTTAGTTGCAATAGAAACGAGGTCGTCTTTCTTCAGGAGGCAGGGTGACTTCAGGTAGGAGGTCCTGAATGGAAGGAGAAGCTTACTGTTTGTCTCTGTACAGCTCAAACTAGGGAATGAGAGCGACTTCCACGGCCTGTTGGAACTTGCTTAACGGTGCTCGTGAACCTGTGCGATGCTGGCTAAATCAAGATGTTCCAATAAGAGTGCACTGTGTTGCCCTACACTCGGCATACACACTGTGAGTCGGAAAGCTCCTTCCCTGGATAGTGCTTAGAAGGGCCAGGGGAGCCTGAGGGTACTCAGTGTTTTTGCAGGGAATAGGGTTTCCAGGCGAGGCACCTAGGTGTCCTGAAAAGCGTACTGGCTTTAAAATGCTGAAGATAAGCGACTACGGCCTCATGGAAACTGCTACACGCCTCTGCTTCTGCATAGCATTTCATGGCCTTACCTCGAGGCAAGTTCTCACGTTTCTTGCCCTGTGAGCGACACAGCATGGTAAGATGCTGTATTTCTCCTTGAATAGAGTGACTTCAGGAACGAGGTCTTTGATAAATTCTAAGCAGACTGTTTTCTCAGGGCAGCTCAGACGAGGGCAATGTCGAAGACTTCCAGGGCATGTTGGACTGCCTAGAAATGTGGTTCTGATGCTGTTCGAGTGCTCTGGAAACGGAGCTCTCCTGAAGTAACGTACAGTGTGTTGCCCGAGACTCTGCAGACACAGAGGGCCTCCGTGGGACGTATGGGACTCAATGCTGCTCAGCAGGCCCACAGGGGTGCGGAGGGAGTCAGTGATCTTGGAATAAAAATGATGCTCACCCGAAGACCGTAGGAGTCCTGAAAAGGGTACTTCCTTTAAAATAAAACAGACCTCCACTAAGAGCTCATGGAAAGAGCTGCATGCCTCCCTTTCTGCAGGGCTACTCAGGGCCTTACCTCGAGGCAAGGACTCACGTGGAGATTCCCTTTAGCTCTAGAGCATGGCAAGGTGAGCCCCACCCTGGCCTATATAGCTCCGTGTGTACCCAGGGAAAACTCATTTTCTTCCCAGACCCATGCCTACAGTGGCCAGAGGCCTGTCAACAGCAGAGAATTTCAGGGAGCTTCACGGCAGCAAGAAAGGAGGTTTCCAAACGGAAAGCAAGGCTAGTCCCATCATGCCCCCATTTCCATGGACACAGGCAGCATACATCTCTGTGGTTTTTAACGAGTCAAAAGAGACACCGAGTACACACTGGTTGCTTCCCTGAATCAACTTCTCGAGGCAGGGTGTTCTGCATCTAGTGAACGGCCTCACCAAGGAACGCCCTAGCCAGGCCACTGGGCCCGAGGCCTCACCAAGGAACGCCCTAGGCAGGCCTCTGGGCCCCTGCCTTTTCAAAAGCCTGCAGTGCTACAGGAAAAACTGTGCTTTACTTGCAAAAGGAAAGCAAGCCGTCTTTCTCCTGGAAGCAGGGTGACTTCAGGTAGGAGGTCCTGATTGGAAGGAGAAGCCTAGTGTTTTTCTCTGTGCAGCTCAGACTAGGGATTGAGTGCGATTTCCACGGCATGTTGGAACTTGCTTGAACGTTGCTCTTGAACCTGTGCGAGTGCTGTGAATCAAGATATCACAAGAAAGAGTGCAGTGTGTTGCCCATGACTCAGCAGACACAGAGGACCTCCGAGGGACCAATGGGCCTCGTTGTTGCTCAGCAGGCCTACAGGGGTGTGGAGGTACTCAGAGACCTTGGAACAAAAATGATGCTCAACCGAGGGGCCTAGAGGTCCTGAAAAGGGTACTTCCTTTAAAGTAAACCAGAACAGCGACTAAGAGCTAATGGAAAGAGCTGCATGCCTCTTTTTCTGTAGGGCTACTCAGGGCCTTACCTCGAGGCAAGGACTCACGTTGAGATTCCCTTTAGCTCTAGAGCATGGCAAGGTGAGCCCCACCCTGGCCTATATAGCTCCGTGTGTACCCAGGGAAAACTCATTTTCTTCCCAGACCCATGCCTACAGTGGCCAGAGGCCTGTCAACAGCAGAGAATTTCAGGGAGCTTCACGGCAGCAAGAAAGGAGGTTTCCAAACGGAAAGCAAGGCTAGTCCCATCATGCCCCCATTTCCATGGACACAGGCAGCATACATCTCTGTGGTTTTTAACGAGTCAAAAGAGACACCGAGTACACACTGGTTGCTTCCCTGAATCAACTTCTCGAGGCAGGGTGTCCTGAATGTAGTGAACGGCCTCACCAAGGAAAGCCCTAGCTATGCCTCTGGGCCCGTGCCTCTTCAAAAGCCTGCCCTGCTACAGGAACAACTGTGCTTTAGTTGCAATAGAAACGAGGTCGTCTTTCTTCAGGAGGCAGGGTGACTTCAGGTAGGAGGTCCTGAATGGAAGGAGAAGCTTACTGTTTGTCTCTGTACAGCTCAAACTAGGGAATGAGAGCGACTTCCACGGCCTGTTGGAACTTGCTTAACGGTGCTCGTGAACCTGTGCGATGCTGGCTAAATCAAGATGTTCCAATAAGAGTGCACTGTGTTGCCCTACACTCGGCATACACACTGTGAGTCGGAAAGCTCCTTCCCTGGATAGTGCTTAGAAGGGCCAGGGGAGCCTGAGGGTACTCAGTGTTTTTGCAGGGAATAGGGTTTCCAGGCGAGGCACCTAGGTGTCCTGAAAAGCGTACTGGCTTTAAAATGCTGAAGATAAGCGACTACGGCCTCATGGAAACTGCTACACGCCTCTGCTTCTGCATAGCATTTCATGGCCTTACCTCGAGGCAAGTTCTCACGTTTCTTGCCCTGTGAGCGACACAGCATGGTAAGATGCTGTATTTCTCCTTGAATAGAGTGACTTCAGGAACGAGGTCTTTGATAAATTCTAAGCAGACTGTTTTCTCAGGGCAGCTCAGACGAGGGCAATGTCGAAGACTTCCAGGGCATGTTGGACTGCCTAGAAATGTGGTTCTGATGCTGTTCGAGTGCTCTGGAAACGGAGCTCTCCTGAAGTAACGTACAGTGTGTTGCCCGAGACTCTGCAGACACAGAGGGCCTCCGTGGGACGTATGGGACTCAATGCTGCTCAGCAGGCCCACAGGGGTGCGGAGGGAGTCAGTGATCTTGGAATAAAAATGATGCTCACCCAGAGGGCGTAGGAGTCCGGAAAAGGGTACTTCCTTTAAAATAAAACAGACCTCCACTAAGAGCTCATGGCAAGAGCTGCATGCCTCCCTTTCTGCAGGGCTACTCAGGGCCTTACCTCGAGGCAAGGACTCACGTGGAGATTCCCTTTAGCTCTAGAGCATGGCAAGGTGAGCCCCACCCTGGCCTATATAGCTCCGTGTGTACCCAGGGAAAACTCATTTTCTTCCCAGACCCATGCCTACAGTGGCCAGAGGCCTGTCAACAGCAGAGAATTTCAGGGAGCTTCACGGCAGCAAGAAAGGAGGTTTCCAAACGGAAAGCAAGGCTAGTCCCATCATGCCCCCATTTCCATGGACACAGGCAGCATACATCTCTGTGGTTTTTAACGAGTCAAAAGAGACACCGAGTACACACTGGTTGCTTCCCTGAATCAACTTCTCGAGGCAGGGTGTTCTGCATCTAGTGAACGGCCTCACCAAGGAACGCCCTAGCCAGGCCACTGGGCCCGAGGCCTCACCAAGGAACGCCCTAGGCAGGCCTCTGGGCCCCTGCCTTTTCAAAAGCCTGCAGTGCTACAGGAAAAACTGTGCTTTACTTGCAAAAGGAAAGCAAGCCGTCTTTCTCCTGGAAGCAGGGTGACTTCAGGTAGGAGGTCCTGATTGGAAGGAGAAGCCTAGTGTTTTTCTCTGTGCAGCTCAGACTAGGGATTGAGTGCGATTTCCACGGCATGTTGGAACTTGCTTGAACGTTGCTCTTGAACCTGTGCGAGTGCTGTGAATCAAGATATCACAAGAAAGAGTGCAGTGTGTTGCCCATGACTCAGCAGACACAGAGGACCTCCGAGGGACCAATGGGCCTCGTTGTTGCTCAGCAGGCCTACAGGGGTGTGGAGGTACTCAGAGATCTTGGAACAAAATTGATGCTCAACCGAGGGGCCTAGGAGTCCTGAAAAGGGTACTTCCTTTAAAGTAAACCAGAACAGCAACTAAGAGCTAATGGAAAGAGCTGCATGCCTCCTTTTCTGTAGGGCTACTCAGGGCCTTACCTCGAGGCAAGGACTCACGTTGAGATTCCCTTTAGCTCTAGAGCATGGCAAGGTGCGCCCCACCGCGGCCAATGAAGCTCCGTGTGTAGACAGAGAAAACTCATTTTCTTCCCAGACCCAAGCCTACAGTGGCCAGGGGCCTGTCAACAGCAGAGAATTTCAGGGAGCTTCACGAAAGCAAGAATGGAGCTTTCCAAATGGAAAGCAAGGCTAGTCCCATCATGCCCCAATTTCCATGGGCACAGGCAGCATACATCTCTGTGGTTTCTAACAAGGCAAAAGAGACACAGAGTACACACTGGTTGTTTCCCTGAATCAACTTCTCGAGGCAGGGTGTCCTGAATGTAGTGAACGGCCTCACCAAGGAAAGCCCTAGCTATGCCTCTGGGCCCGTGCCTCTTCAAAAGCCTGCCCTGCTACAGGAACAACTGTGCTTTAGTTGCAATAGAAACGAGGTCGTCTTTCTTCAGGAGGCAGGGTGACTTCAGGTAGGAGGTCCTGAATGGAAGGAGAAGCTTACTGTTTGTCTCTGTACAGCTCAAACTAGGGAATGAGAGCGACTTCCACGGCCTGTTGGAACTTGCTTAACGGTGCTCGTGAACCTGTGCGATGCTGGCTAAATCAAGATGTTCCAATAAGAGTGCACTGTGTTGCCCTACACTCGGCATACACACTGTGAGTCGGAAAGCTCCTTCCCTGGATAGTGCTTAGAAGGGCCAGGGGAGCCTGAGGGTACTCAGTGTTTTTGCAGGGAATAGGGTTTCCAGGCGAGGCACCTAGGTGTCCTGAAAAGCGTACTGGCTTTAAAATGCTGAAGATAAGCGACTACGGCCTCATGGAAACTGCTACACGCCTCTGCTTCTGCATAGCATTTCATGGCCTTACCTCGAGGCAAGTTCTCACGTTTCTTGCCCTGTGAGCGACACAGCATGGTAAGATGCTGTATTTCTCCTTGAATAGAGTGACTTCAGGAACGAGGTCTTTGATAAATTCTAAGCAGACTGTTTTCTCAGGGCAGCTCAGACGAGGGCAATGTCGAAGACTTCCAGGGCATGTTGGACTGCCTAGAAATGTGGTTCTGATGCTGTTCGAGTGCTCTGGAAACGGAGCTCTCCTGAAGTAACGTACAGTGTGTTGCCCGAGACTCTGCAGACACAGAGGGCCTCCGTGGGACGTATGGGACTCAATGCTGCTCAGCAGGCCCACAGGGGTGCGGAGGGAGTCAGTGATCTTGGAATAAAAATGATGCTCACCCAGAGGGCGTAGGAGTCCGGAAAAGGGTACTTCCTTTAAAATAAAACAGACCTCCACTAAGAGCTCATGGCAAGAGCTGCATGCCTCCCTTTCTGCAGGGCTACTCAGGGCCTTACCTCGAGGCAAGGACTCACGTGGAGATTCCCTTTAGCTCTAGAGCATGGCAAGGTGAGCCCCACCCTGGCCTATATAGCTCCGTGTGTACCCAGGGAAAACTCATTTTCTTCCCAGACCCATGCCTACAGTGGCCAGAGGCCTGTCAACAGCAGAGAATTTCAGGGAGCTTCACGGCAGCAAGAAAGGAGGTTTCCAAACGGAAAGCAAGGCTAGTCCCATCATGCCCCCATTTCCATGGACACAGGCAGCATACATCTCTGTGCTTTTTAACGAGTCAAAAGAGACACCGAGTACACACTGGTTGCTTCCCTGAATCAACTTCTCGAGGCAGGGTGTTCTGCATCTAGTGAACGGCCTCACCAAGGAACGCCCTAGCCAGGCCACTGGGCCCGAGGCCTCACCAAGGAACGCCCTAGGCAGGCCTCTGGGCCCCTGCCTTTTCAAAAGCCTGCAGTGCTACAGGAAAAACTGTGCTTTACTTGCAAAAGGAAAGCAAGCCGTCTTTCTCCTGGAAGCAGGGTGACTTCAGGTAGGAGGTCCTGATTGGAAGGAGAAGCCTAGTGTTTTTCTCTGTGCAGCTCAGACTAGGGATTGAGTGCGATTTCCACGGCATGTTGGAACTTGCTTGAACGTTGCTCTTGAACCTGTGCGAGTGCTGTGAATCAAGATATCACAAGAAAGAGTGCAGTGTGTTGCCCATGACTCAGCAGACACAGAGGACCTCCGAGGGACCAATGGGCCTCGTTGTTGCTCAGCAGGCCTACAGGGGTGTGGAGGTACTCAGAGATCTTGGAACAAAATTGATGCTCAACCGAGGGGCCTAGGAGTCCTGAAAAGGGTACTTCCTTTAAAGTAAACCAGAACAGCGACTAAGAGCTAATGGAAAGAGCTGCATGCCTCCTTTTCTGTAGGGCTACTCAGGGCCTTACCTCGAGGCAAGGACTCACGTTGAGATTCCCTTTAGCTCTAGAGCATGGCAAGGTGCGCCCCACCGCGGCCAATGAAGCTCCGTGTGTAGACAGAGAAAACTCATTTTCTTCCCAGACCCAAGCCTACAGTGGCCAGGGGCCTGTCAACAGCAGAGAATTTCAGGGAGCTTCACGAAAGCAAGAATGGAGCTTTCCAAATGGAAAGCAAGGCTAGTCCCATCATGCCCCAATTTCCATGGGCACAGGCAGCATACATCTCTGTGGTTTCTAACAAGGCAAAAGAGACACAGAGTACACACTGGTTGTTTCCCTGAATCAACTTCTCGAGGCAGGGTGTCCTGAATGTAGTGAACGGCCTCACCAAGGAAAGCCCTAGCTATGCCTCTGGGCCCGTGCCTCTTCAAAAGCCTGCCCTGCTACAGGAACAACTGTGCTTTAGTTGCAATAGAAACGAGGTCGTCTTTCTTCAGGAGGCAGGGTGACTTCAGGTAGGAGGTCCTGAATGGAAGGAGAAGCTTACTGTTTGTCTCTGTACAGCTCAAACTAGGGAATGAGAGCGACTTCCACGGCCTGTTGGAACTTGCTTAACGGTGCTCGTGAACCTGTGCGATGCTGGCTAAATCAAGATGTTCCAATAAGAGTGCACTGTGTTGCCCTACACTCGGCATACACACTGTGAGTCGGAAAGCTCCTTCCCTGGATAGTGCTTAGAAGGGCCAGGGGAGCCTGAGGGTACTCAGTGTTTTTGCAGGGAATAGGGTTTCCAGGCGAGGCACCTAGGTGTCCTGAAAAGCGTACTGGCTTTAAAATGCTGAAGATAAGCGACTACGGCCTCATGGAAACTGCTACACGCCTCTGCTTCTGCATAGCATTTCATGGCCTTACCTCGAGGCAAGTTCTCACGTTTCTTGCCCTGTGAGCGACACAGCATGGTAAGATGCTGTATTTCTCCTTGAATAGAGTGACTTCAGGAACGAGGTCTTTGATAAATTCTAAGCAGACTGTTTTCTCAGGGCAGCTCAGACGAGGGCAATGTCGAAGACTTCCAGGGCATGTTGGACTGCCTAGAAATGTGGTTCTGATGCTGTTCGAGTGCTCTGGAAACGGAGCTCTCCTGAAGTAACGTACAGTGTGTTGCCCGAGACTCTGCAGACACAGAGGGCCTCCGTGGGACGTATGGGACTCAATGCTGCTCAGCAGGCCCACAGGGGTGCGGAGGGAGTCAGTGATCTTGGAATAAAAATGATGCTCACCCAGAGGGCGTAGGAGTCCGGAAAAGGGTACTTCCTTTAAAATAAAACAGACCTCCACTAAGAGCTCATGGAAAGAGCTGCATGCCTCCCTTTCTGCAGGGCTACTCAGGGCCTTACCTCGAGGCAAGGACTCACGTTGAGATTCCCTTTAGCTCTAGAGCATGGCAAGGTGAGCCCCACCCTGGCCTATATAGCTCCGTGTGTACCCAGGGAAAACTCATTTTCTTCCCAGACCCATGCCTACAGTGGCCAGAGGCCTGTCAACAGCAGAGAATTTCAGGGAGCTTCACGGCAGCAAGAAAGGAGGTTTCCAAACGGAAAGCAAGGCTAGTCCCATCATGCCCCCATTTCCATGGACACAGGCAGCATACATCTCTGTGGTTTTTAACGAGTCAAAAGAGACACCGAGTACACACTGGTTGCTTCCCTGAATCAACTTCTCGAGGCAGGGTGTCCTGAATGTAGTGAACGGCCTCACCAAGGAAAGCCCTAGCTATGCCTCTGGGCCCGTGCCTCTTCAAAAGCCTGCCCTGCTACAGGAACAACTGTGCTTTAGTTGCAATAGAAACGAGGTCGTCTTTCTTCAGGAGGCAGGGTGACTTCAGGTAGGAGGTCCTGAATGGAAGGAGAAGCTTACTGTTTGTCTCTGTACAGCTCAAACTAGGGAATGAGAGCGACTTCCACGGCCTGTTGGAACTTGCTTAACGGTGCTCGTGAACCTGTGCGATGCTGGCTAAATCAAGATGTTCCAATAAGAGTGCACTGTGTTGCCCTACACTCGGCATACACACTGTGAGTCGGAAAGCTCCTTCCCTGGATAGTGCTTAGAAGGGCCAGGGGAGCCTGAGGGTACTCAGTGTTTTTGCAGGGAATAGGGTTTCCAGGCGAGGCACCTAGGTGTCCTGAAAAGCGTACTGGCTTTAAAATGCTGAAGATAAGCGACTACGACCTCATGGAAACTGCTACACGCCTCTGCTTCTGCATAGCATTTCATGGCCTTACCTCGAGGCAAGTTCTCACGTTTCTTGCCCTGTGAGCGACACAGCATGGTAAGATGCTGTATTTCTCCTTGAATAGAGTGACTTCAGGAACGAGGTCTTTGATAAATTCTAAGCAGACTGTTTTCTCAGGGCAGCTCAGACGAGGGCAATGTCGAAGACTTCCAGGGCATGTTGGACTGCCTAGAAATGTGGTTCTGATGCTGTTCGAGTGCTCTGGAAACGGAGCTCTCCTGAAGTAACGTACAGTGTGTTGCCCGAGACTCTGCAGACACAGAGGGCCTCCGTGGGACGTATGGGACTCAATGCTGCTCAGCAGGCCCACAGGGGTGCGGAGGGAGTCAGTGATCTTGGAATAAAAATGATGCTCACCCAGAGGGCGTAGGAGTCCTGAAAAGGGTACTTCCTTTAAAATAAAACAGACCTCCACTAAGAGCTCATGGAAAGAGCTGCATGCCTCCCTTTCTGCAGGGCTACTCAGGGCCTTACCTCGAGGCAAGGACTCACGTTGAGATTCCCTTTAGCTCTAGAGCATGGCAAGGTGAGCCCCACCCTGGCCTATATAGCTCCGTGTGTACCCAGGGAAAACTCATTTTCTTCCCAGACCCATGCCTACAGTGGCCAGAGGCCTGTCAACAGCAGAGAATTTCAGGGAGCTTCACGGCAGCAAGAAAGGAGGTTTCCAAACGGAAAGCAAGGCTAGTCCCATCATGCCCCCATTTCCATGGACACAGGCAGCATACATCTCTGTGGTTTTTAACGAGTCAAAAGAGACACCGAGTACACACTGGTTGCTTCCCTGAATCAACTTCTCGAGGCAGGGTGTTCTGCATCTAGTGAACGGCCTCACCAAGGAACGCCCTAGCCAGGCCACTGGGCCCGAGGCCTCACCAAGGAACGCCCTAGGCAGGCCTCTGGGCCCCTGCCTTTTCAAAAGCCTGCAGTGCTACAGGAAAAACTGTGCTTTACTTGCAAAAGGAAAGCAAGCCGTCTTTCTCCTGGAAGCAGGGTGACTTCAGGTAGGAGGTCCTGATTGGAAGGAGAAGACTAGTGTTTTTCTCTGTGCAGCTCAGACTAGGGATTGAGTGCGATTTCCACGGCATGTTGGAACTTGCTTGAACGTTGCTCTTGAACCTGTGCGAGTGCTGTGAATCAAGATATCACAAGAAAGAGTGCAGTGTGTTGCCCATGACTCAGCAGACACAGAGGACCTCCGAGGGACCAATGGGCCTCGTTGTTGCTCAGCAGGCCTACAGGGGTGTGGAGGTACTCAGAGATCTTGGAACAAAATTGATGCTCAACCGAGGGGCCTAGGAGTCCTGAAAAGGGTACTTCCTTTAAAGTAAACCAGAACAGCGACTAAGAGCTAATGGAAAGAGCTGCATGCCTCCTTTTCTGTAGGGCTACTCAGGGCCTTACCTCGAGGCAAGGACTCACGTTGAGATTCCCTTTAGCTCTAGAGCATGGCAAGGTGCGCCCCACCGCGGCCAATGAAGCTCCGTGTGTAGACAGAGAAAACTCATTTTCTTCCCAGACCCAAGCCTACAGTGGCCAGGGGCCTGTCAACAGCAGAGAATTTCAGGGAGCTTCACGAAAGCAAGAATGGAGCTTTCCAAATGGAAAGCAAGGCTAGTCCCATCATGCCCCAATTTCCATGGGCACAGGCAGCATACATCTCTGTGGTTTCTAACAAGGCAAAAGAGACACAGAGTACACACTGGTTGTTTCCCTGAATCAACTTCTCGAGGCAGGGTGTCCTGAATGTAGTGAACGGCCTCACCAAGGAAAGCCCTAGCTATGCCTCTGGGCCCGTGCCTCTTCAAAAGCCTGCCCTGCTACAGGAACAACTGTGCTTTAGTTGCAATAGAAACGAGGTCGTCTTTCTTCAGGAGGCAGGGTGACTTCAGGTAGGAGGTCCTGAATGGAAGGAGAAGCTTACTGTTTGTCTCTGTACAGCTCAAACTAGGGAATGAGAGCGACTTCCACGGCCTGTTGGAACTTGCTTAACGGTGCTCGTGAACCTGTGCGATGCTGGCTAAATCAAGATGTTCCAATAAGAGTGCACTGTGTTGCCCTACACTCGGCATACACACTGTGAGTCGGAAAGCTCCTTCCCTGGATAGTGCTTAGAAGGGCCAGGGGAGCCTGAGGGTACTCAGTGTTTTTGCAGGGAATAGGGTTTCCAGGCGAGGCACCTAGGTGTCCTGAAAAGCGTACTGGCTTTAAAATGCTGAAGATAAGCGACTACGGCCTCATGGAAACTGCTACACGCCTCTGCTTCTGCATAGCATTTCATGGCCTTACCTCGAGGCAAGTTCTCACGTTTCTTGCCCTGTGAGCGACACAGCATGGTAAGATGCTGTATTTCTCCTTGAATAGAGTGACTTCAGGAACGAGGTCTTTGATAAATTCTAAGCAGACTGTTTTCTCAGGGCAGCTCAGACGAGGGCAATGTCGAAGACTTCCAGGGCATGTTGGACTGCCTAGAAATGTGGTTCTGATGCTGTTCGAGTGCTCTGGAAACGGAGCTCTCCTGAAGTAACGTACAGTGTGTTGCCCGAGACTCTGCAGACACAGAGGGCCTCCGTGGGACGTATGGGACTCAATGCTGCTCAGCAGGCCCACAGGGGTGCGGAGGGAGTCAGTGATCTTGGAATAAAAATGATGCTCACCCAGAGGGCGTAGGAGTCCGGAAAAGGGTACTTCCTTTAAAATAAAACAGACCTCCACTAAGAGCTCATGGAAAGAGCTGCATGCCTCCCTTTCTGCAGGGCTACTCAGGGCCTTACCTCGAGGCAAGGACTCACGTTGAGATTCCCTTTAGCTCTAGAGCATGGCAAGGTGAGCCCCACCCTGGCCTATATAGCTCCGTGTGTACCCAGGGAAAACTCATTTTCTTCCCAGACCCATGCCTACAGTGGCCAGAGGCCTGTCAACAGCAGAGAATTTCAGGGAGCTTCACGGCAGCAAGAAAGGAGGTTTCCAAACGGAAAGCAAGGCTAGTCCCATCATGCCCCCATTTCCATGGACACAGGCAGCATACATCTCTGTGGTTTTTAACGAGTCAAAAGAGACACCGAGTACACACTGGTTGCTTCCCTGAATCAACTTCTCGAGGCAGGGTGTCCTGAATGTAGTGAACGGCCTCACCAAGGAAAGCCCTAGCTATGCCTCTGGGCCCGTGCCTCTTCAAAAGCCTGCCCTGCTACAGGAACAACTGTGCTTTAGTTGCAATAGAAACGAGGTCGTCTTTCTTCAGGAGGCAGGGTGACTTCAGGTAGGAGGTCCTGAATGGAAGGAGAAGCTTACTGTTTGTCTCTGTACAGCTCAAACTAGGGAATGAGAGCGACTTCCACGGCCTGTTGGAACTTGCTTAACGGTGCTCGTGAACCTGTGCGATGCTGGCTAAATCAAGATGTTCCAATAAGAGTGCACTGTGTTGCCCTACACTCGGCATACACACTGTGAGTCGGAAAGCTCCTTCCCTGGATAGTGCTTAGAAGGGCCAGGGGAGCCTGAGGGTACTCAGTGTTTTTGCAGGGAATAGGGTTTCCAGGCGAGGCACCTAGGTGTCCTGAAAAGCGTACTGGCTTTAAAATGCTGAAGATAAGCGACTACGACCTCATGGAAACTGCTACACGCCTCTGCTTCTGCATAGCATTTCATGGCCTTACCTCGAGGCAAGTTCTCACGTTTCTTGCCCTGTGAGCGACACAGCATGGTAAGATGCTGTATTTCTCCTTGAATAGAGTGACTTCAGGAACGAGGTCTTTGATAAATTCTAAGCAGACTGTTTTCTCAGGGCAGCTCAGACGAGGGCAATGTCGAAGACTTCCAGGGCATGTTGGACTGCCTAGAAATGTGGTTCTGATGCTGTTCGAGTGCTCTGGAAACGGAGCTCTCCTGAAGTAACGTACAGTGTGTTGCCCGAGACTCTGCAGACACAGAGGGCCTCCGTGGGACGTATGGGACTCAATGCTGCTCAGCAGGCCCACAGGGGTGCGGAGGGAGTCAGTGATCTTGGAATAAAAATGATGCTCACCCAGAGGGCGTAGGAGTCCTGAAAAGGGTACTTCCTTTAAAATAAAACAGACCTCCACTAAGAGCTCATGGAAAGAGCTGCATGCCTCCCTTTCTGCAGGGCTACTCAGGGCCTTACCTCGAGGCAAGGACTCACGTTGAGATTCCCTTTAGCTCTAGAGCATGGCAAGGTGAGCCCCACCCTGGCCTATATAGCTCCGTGTGTACCCAGGGAAAACTCATTTTCTTCCCAGACCCATGCCTACAGTGGCCAGAGGCCTGTCAACAGCAGAGAATTTCAGGGAGCTTCACGGCAGCAAGAAAGGAGGTTTCCAAACGGAAAGCAAGGCTAGTCCCATCATGCCCCCATTTCCATGGACACAGGCAGCATACATCTCTGTGGTTTTTAACGAGTCAAAAGAGACACCGAGTACACACTGGTTGCTTCCCTGAATCAACTTCTCGAGGCAGGGTGTTCTGCATCTAGTGAACGGCCTCACCAAGGAACGCCCTAGCCAGGCCACTGGGCCCGAGGCCTCACCAAGGAACGCCCTAGGCAGGCCTCTGGGCCCCTGCCTTTTCAAAAGCCTGCAGTGCTACAGGAAAAACTGTGCTTTACTTGCAAAAGGAAAGCAAGCCGTCTTTCTCCTGGAAGCAGGGTGACTTCAGGTAGGAGGTCCTGATTGGAAGGAGAAGCCTAGTGTTTTTCTCTGTGCAGCTCAGACTAGGGATTGAGTGCGATTTCCACGGCATGTTGGAACTTGCTTGAACGTTGCTCTTGAACCTGTGCGAGTGCTGTGAATCAAGATATCACAAGAAAGAGTGCAGTGTGTTGCCCATGACTCAGCAGACACAGAGGACCTCCGAGGGACCAATGGGCCTCGTTGTTGCTCAGCAGGCCTACAGGGGTGTGGAGGTACTCAGAGATCTTGGAACAAAATTGATGCTCAACCGAGGGGCCTAGGAGTCCTGAAAAGGGTACTTCCTTTAAAGTAAACCAGAACAGCGACTAAGAGCTAATGGAAAGAGCTGCATGCCTCCTTTTCTGTAGGGCTACTCAGGGCCTTACCTCGAGGCAAGGACTCACGTTGAGATTCCCTTTAGCTCTAGAGCATGGCAAGGTGCGCCCCACCGCGGCCAATGAAGCTCCGTGTGTAGACAGAGAAAACTCATTTTCTTCCCAGACCCAAGCCTACAGTGGCCAGGGGCCTGTCAACAGCAGAGAATTTCAGGGAGCTTCACGAAAGCAAGAATGGAGCTTTCCAAATGGAAAGCAAGGCTAGTCCCATCATGCCCCAATTTCCATGGGCACAGGCAGCATACATCTCTGTGGTTTCTAACAAGGCAAAAGAGACACAGAGTACACACTGGTTGTTTCCCTGAATCAACTTCTCGAGGCAGGGTGTCCTGAATGTAGTGAACGGCCTCACCAAGGAAAGCCCTAGCTATGCCTCTGGGCCCGTGCCTCTTCAAAAGCCTGCCCTGCTACAGGAACAACTGTGCTTTAGTTGCAATAGAAACGAGGTCGTCTTTCTTCAGGAGGCAGGGTGACTTCAGGTAGGAGGTCCTGAATGGAAGGAGAAGCTTACTGTTTGTCTCTGTACAGCTCAAACTAGGGAATGAGAGCGACTTCCACGGCCTGTTGGAACTTGCTTAACGGTGCTCGTGAACCTGTGCGATGCTGGCTAAATCAAGATGTTCCAATAAGAGTGCACTGTGTTGCCCTACACTCGGCATACACACTGTGAGTCGGAAAGCTCCTTCCCTGGATAGTGCTTAGAAGGGCCAGGGGAGCCTGAGGGTACTCAGTGTTTTTGCAGGGAATAGGGTTTCCAGGCGAGGCACCTAGGTGTCCTGAAAAGCGTACTGGCTTTAAAATGCTGAAGATAAGCGACTACGGCCTCATGGAAACTGCTACACGCCTCTGCTTCTGCATAGCATTTCATGGCCTTACCTCGAGGCAAGTTCTCACGTTTCTTGCCCTGTGAGCGACACAGCATGGTAAGATGCTGTATTTCTCCTTGAATAGAGTGACTTCAGGAACGAGGTCTTTGATAAATTCTAAGCAGACTGTTTTCTCAGGGCAGCTCAGACGAGGGCAATGTCGAAGACTTCCAGGGCATGTTGGACTGCCTAGAAATGTGGTTCTGATGCTGTTCGAGTGCTCTGGAAACGGAGCTCTCCTGAAGTAACGTACAGTGTGTTGCCCGAGACTCTGCAGACACAGAGGGCCTCCGTGGGACGTATGGGACTCAATGCTGCTCAGCAGGCCCACAGGGGTGCGGAGGGAGTCAGTGATCTTGGAATAAACATGATGCTCACCCAGAGGGCGTAGGAGTCCTGAAAAGGGTACTTCCTTTAAAATAAAACAGACCTCCACTAAGAGCTCATGGCAAGAGCTGCATGCCTCCCTTTCTGCAGGGCTACTCAGGGCCTTACCTCGAGGCAAGGACTCACGTGGAGATTCCCTTTAGCTCTAGAGCATGGCAAGGTGAGCCCCACCCTGGCCTATATAGCTCCGTGTGTACCCAGGGAAAACTCATTTTCTTCCCAGACCCATGCCTACAGTGGCCAGAGGCCTGTCAACAGCAGAGAATTTCAGGGAGCTTCACGGCAGCAAGAAAGGAGGTTTCCAAACGGAAAGCAAGGCTAGTCCCATCATGCCCCCATTTCCATGGACACAGGCAGCATACATCTCTGTGGTTTTTAACGAGTCAAAAGAGACACCGAGTACACACTGGTTGCTTCCCTGAATCAACTTCTCGAGGCAGGGTGTTCTGCATCTAGTGAACGGCCTCACCAAGGAACGCCCTAGCCAGGCCACTGGGCCCGAGGCCTCACCAAGGAACGCCCTAGGCAGGCCTCTGGGCCCCTGCCTTTTCAAAAGCCTGCAGTGCTACAGGAAAAACTGTGCTTTACTTGCAAAAGGAAAGCAAGCCGTCTTTCTCCTGGAAGCAGGGTGACTTCAGGTAGGAGGTCCTGATTGGAAGGAGAAGCCTAGTGTTTTTCTCTGTGCAGCTCAGACTAGGGATTGAGTGCGATTTCCACGGCATGTTGGAACTTGCTTGAACGTTGCTCTTGAACCTGTGCGAGTGCTGTGAATCAAGATATCACAAGAAAGAGTGCAGTGTGTTGCCCATGACTCAGCAGACACAGAGGACCTCCGAGGGACCAATGGGCCTCGTTGTTGCTCAGCAGGCCTACAGGGGTGTGGAGGTACTCAGAGATCTTGGAACAAAATTGATGCTCAACCGAGGGGCCTAGGAGTCCTGAAAAGGGTACTTCCTTTAAAGTAAACCAGAACAGCGACTAAGAGCTAATGGAAAGAGCTGCATGCCTCCTTTTCTGTAGGGCTACTCAGGGCCTTACCTCGAGGCAAGGACTCACGTTGAGATTCCCTTTAGCTCTAGAGCATGGCAAGGTGCGCCCCACCGCGGCCAATGAAGCTCCGTGTGTAGACAGAGAAAACTCATTTTCTTCCCAGACCCAAGCCTACAGTGGCCAGGGGCCTGTCAACAGCAGAGAATTTCAGGGAGCTTCACGAAAGCAAGAATGGAGCTTTCCAAATGGAAAGCAAGGCTAGTCCCATCATGCCCCAATTTCCATGGGCACAGGCAGCATACATCTCTGTGGTTTCTAACAAGGCAAAAGAGACACAGAGTACACACTGGTTGTTTCCCTGAATCAACTTCTCGAGGCAGGGTGTCCTGAATGTAGTGAACGGCCTCACCAAGGAAAGCCCTAGCTATGCCTCTGGGCCCGTGCCTCTTCAAAAGCCTGCCCTGCTACAGGAACAACTGTGCTTTAGTTGCAATAGAAACGAGGTCGTCTTTCTTCAGGAGGCAGGGTGACTTCAGGTAGGAGGTCCTGAATGGAAGGAGAAGCTTACTGTTTGTCTCTGTACAGCTCAAACTAGGGAATGAGAGCGACTTCCACGGCCTGTTGGAACTTGCTTAACGGTGCTCGTGAACCTGTGCGATGCTGGCTAAATCAAGATGTTCCAATAAGAGTGCACTGTGTTGCCCTACACTCGGCATACACACTGTGAGTCGGAAAGCTCCTTCCCTGGATAGTGCTTAGAAGGGCCAGGGGAGCCTGAGGGTACTCAGTGTTTTTGCAGGGAATAGGGTTTCCAGGCGAGGCACCTAGGTGTCCTGAAAAGCGTACTGGCTTTAAAATGCTGAAGATAAGCGACTACGGCCTCATGGAAACTGCTACACGCCTCTGCTTCTGCATAGCATTTCATGGCCTTACCTCGAGGCAAGTTCTCACGTTTCTTGCCCTGTGAGCGACACAGCATGGTAAGATGCTGTATTTCTCCTTGAATAGAGTGACTTCAGGAACGAGGTCTTTGATAAATTCTAAGCAGACTGTTTTCTCAGGGCAGCTCAGACGAGGGCAATGTCGAAGACTTCCAGGGCATGTTGGACTGCCTAGAAATGTGGTTCTGATGCTGTTCGAGTGCTCTGGAAACGGAGCTCTCCTGAAGTAACGTACAGTGTGTTGCCCGAGACTCTGCAGACACAGAGGGCCTCCGTGGGACGTATGGGACTCAATGCTGCTCAGCAGGCCCACAGGGGTGCGGAGGGAGTCAGTGATCTTGGAATAAAAATGATGCTCACCCGAAGACCGTAGGAGTCCTGAAAAGGGTACTTCCTTTAAAATAAAACAGACCTCCACTAAGAGCTCATGGAAAGAGCTGCATGCCTCCCTTTCTGCAGGGCTACTCAGGGCCTTACCTCGAGGCAAGGACTCACGTGGAGATTCCCTTTAGCTCTAGAGCATGGCAAGGTGAGCCCCACCCTGGCCTATATAGCTCCGTGTGTACCCAGGGAAAACTCATTTTCTTCCCAGACCCATGCCTACAGTGGCCAGAGGCCTGTCAACAGCAGAGAATTTCAGGGAGCTTCACGGCAGCAAGAAAGGAGGTTTCCAAACGGAAAGCAAGGCTAGTCCCATCATGCCCCCATTTCCATGGACACAGGCAGCATACATCTCTGTGGTTTTTAACGAGTCAAATGAGACACCGAGTACACACTGGTTGCTTCCCTGAATCAACTTCTCGAGGCAGGGTGTTCTGCATCTAGTGAACGGCCTCACCAAGGAACGCCCTAGCCAGGCCACTGGGCCCGAGGCCTCACCAAGGAACGCCCTAGGCAGGCCTCTGGGCCCCTGCCTTTTCAAAAGCCTGCAGTGCTACAGGAAAAACTGTGCTTTACTTGCAAAAGGAAAGCAAGCCGTCTTTCTCCTGGAAGCAGGGTGACTTCAGGTAGGAGGTCCTGATTGGAAGGAGAAGACTAGTGTTTTTCTCTGTGCAGCTCAGACTAGGGATTGAGTGCGATTTCCACGGCATGTTGGAACTTGCTTGAACGTTGCTCTTGAACCTGTGCGAGTGCTGTGAATCAAGATATCACAAGAAAGAGTGCAGTGTGTTGCCCATGACTCAGCAGACACAGAGGACCTCCGAGGGACCAATGGGCCTCGTTGTTGCTCAGCAGGCCTACAGGGGTGTGGAGGTACTCAGAGATCTTGGAACAAAATTGATGCTCAACCGAGGGGCCTAGGAGTCCTGAAAAGGGTACTTCCTTTAAAGTAAACCAGAACAGCGACTAAGAGCTAATGGAAAGAGCTGCATGCCTCCTTTTCTGTAGGGCTACTCAGGGCCTTACCTCGAGGCAAGGACTCACGTTGAGATTCCCTTTAGCTCTAGAGCATGGCAAGGTGCGCCCCACCGCGGCCAATGAAGCTCCGTGTGTAGACAGAGAAAACTCATTTTCTTCCCAGACCCAAGCCTACAGTGGCCAGGGGCCTGTCAACAGCAGAGAATTTCAGGGAGCTTCACGAAAGCAAGAATGGAGCTTTCCAAATGGAAAGCAAGGCTAGTCCCATCATGCCCCAATTTCCATGGGCACAGGCAGCATACATCTCTGTGGTTTCTAACAAGGCAAAAGAGACACAGAGTACACACTGGTTGTTTCCCTGAATCAACTTCTCGAGGCAGGGTGTCCTGAATGTAGTGAACGGCCTCACCAAGGAAAGCCCTAGCTATGCCTCTGGGCCCGTGCCTCTTCAAAAGCCTGCCCTGCTACAGGAACAACTGTGCTTTAGTTGCAATAGAAACGAGGTCGTCTTTCTTCAGGAGGCAGGGTGACTTCAGGTAGGAGGTCCTGAATGGAAGGAGAAGCTTACTGTTTGTCTCTGTACAGCTCAAACTAGGGAATGAGAGCGACTTCCACGGCCTGTTGGAACTTGCTTAACGGTGCTCGTGAACCTGTGCGATGCTGGCTAAATCAAGATGTTCCAATAAGAGTGCACTGTGTTGCCCTACACTCGGCATACACACTGTGAGTCGGAAAGCTCCTTCCCTGGATAGTGCTTAGAAGGGCCAGGGGAGCCTGAGGGTACTCAGTGTTTTTGCAGGGAATAGGGTTTCCAGGCGAGGCACCTAGGTGTCCTGAAAAGCGTACTGGCTTTAAAATGCTGAAGATAAGCGACTACGGCCTCATGGAAACTGCTACACGCCTCTGCTTCTGCATAGCATTTCATGGCCTTACCTCGAGGCAAGTTCTCACGTTTCTTGCCCTGTGAGCGACACAGCATGGTAAGATGCTGTATTTCTCCTTGAATAGAGTGACTTCAGGAACGAGGTCTTTGATAAATTCTAAGCAGACTGTTTTCTCAGGGCAGCTCAGACGAGGGCAATGTCGAAGACTTCCAGGGCATGTTGGACTGCCTAGAAATGTGGTTCTGATGCTGTTCGAGTGCTCTGGAAACGGAGCTCTCCTGAAGTAACGTACAGTGTGTTGCCCGAGACTCTGCAGACACAGAGGGCCTCCGTGGGACGTATGGGACTCAATGCTGCTCAGCAGGCCCACAGGGGTGCGGAGGGAGTCAGTGATCTTGGAATAAACATGATGCTCACCCAGAGGGCGTAGGAGTCCGGAAAAGGGTACTTCCTTTAAAATAAAACAGACCTCCACTAAGAGCTCATGGCAAGAGCTGCATGCCTCCCTTTCTGCAGGGCTACTCAGGGCCTTACCTCGAGGCAAGGACTCACGTGGAGATTCCCTTTAGCTCTAGAGCATGGCAAGGTGAGCCCCACCCTGGCCTATATAGCTCCGTGTGTACCCAGGGAAAACTCATTTTCTTCCCAGACCCATGCCTACAGTGGCCAGAGGCCTGTCAACAGCAGAGAATTTCAGGGAGCTTCACGGCAGCAAGAAAGGAGGTTTCCAAACGGAAAGCAAGGCTAGTCCCATCATGCCCCCATTTCCATGGACACAGGCAGCATACATCTCTGTGGTTTTTAACGAGTCAAAAGAGACACCGAGTACACACTGGTTGCTTCCCTGAATCAACTTCTCGAGGCAGGGTGTTCTGCATCTAGTGAACGGCCTCACCAAGGAACGCCCTAGCCAGGCCACTGGGCCCGAGGCCTCACCAAGGAACGCCCTAGGCAGGCCTCTGGGCCCCTGCCTTTTCAAAAGCCTGCAGTGCTACAGGAAAAACTGTGCTTTACTTGCAAAAGGAAAGCAAGCCGTCTTTCTCCTGGAAGCAGGGTGACTTCAGGTAGGAGGTCCTGATTGGAAGGAGAAGCCTAGTGTTTTTCTCTGTGCAGCTCAGACTAGGGATTGAGTGCGATTTCCACGGCATGTTGGAACTTGCTTGAACGTTGCTCTTGAACCTGTGCGAGTGCTGTGAATCAAGATATCACAAGAAAGAGTGCAGTGTGTTGCCCATGACTCAGCAGACACAGAGGACCTCCGAGGGACCAATGGGCCTCGTTGTTGCTCAGCAGGCCTACAGGGGTGTGGAGGTACTCAGAGATCTTGGAACAAAATTGATGCTCAACCGAGGGGCCTAGGAGTCCTGAAAAGGGTACTTCCTTTAAAGTAAACCAGAACAGCGACTAAGAGCTAATGGAAAGAGCTGCATGCCTCCTTTTCTGTAGGGCTACTCAGGGCCTTACCTCGAGGCAAGGACTCACGTTGAGATTCCCTTTAGCTCTAGAGCATGGCAAGGTGCGCCCCACCGCGGCCAATGAAGCTCCGTGTGTAGACAGAGAAAACTCATTTTCTTCCCAGACCCAAGCCTACAGTGGCCAGGGGCCTGTCAACAGCAGAGAATTTCAGGGAGCTTCACGAAAGCAAGAATGGAGCTTTCCAAATGGAAAGCAAGGCTAGTCCCATCATGCCCCAATTTCCATGGGCACAGGCAGCATACATCTCTGTGGTTTCTAACAAGGCAAAAGAGACACAGAGTACACACTGGTTGTTTCCCTGAATCAACTTCTCGAGGCAGGGTGTCCTGAATGTAGTGAACGGCCTCACCAAGGAAAGCCCTAGCTATGCCTCTGGGCCCGTGCCTCTTCAAAAGCCTGCCCTGCTACAGGAACAACTGTGCTTTAGTTGCAATAGAAACGAGGTCGTCTTTCTTCAGGAGGCAGGGTGACTTCAGGTAGGAGGTCCTGAATGGAAGGAGAAGCTTACTGTTTGTCTCTGTACAGCTCAAACTAGGGAATGAGAGCGACTTCCACGGCCTGTTGGAACTTGCTTAACGGTGCTCGTGAACCTGTGCGATGCTGGCTAAATCAAGATGTTCCAATAAGAGTGCACTGTGTTGCCCTACACTCGGCATACACACTGTGAGTCGGAAAGCTCCTTCCCTGGATAGTGCTTAGAAGGGCCAGGGGAGCCTGAGGGTACTCAGTGTTTTTGCAGGGAATAGGGTTTCCAGGCGAGGCACCTAGGTGTCCTGAAAAGCGTACTGGCTTTAAAATGCTGAAGATAAGCGACTACGGCCTCATGGAAACTGCTACACGCCTCTGCTTCTGCATAGCATTTCATGGCCTTACCTCGAGGCAAGTTCTCACGTTTCTTGCCCTGTGAGCGACACAGCATGGTAAGATGCTGTATTTCTCCTTGAATAGAGTGACTTCAGGAACGAGGTCTTTGATAAATTCTAAGCAGACTGTTTTCTCAGGGCAGCTCAGACGAGGGCAATGTCGAAGACTTCCAGGGCATGTTGGACTGCCTAGAAATGTGGTTCTGATGCTGTTCGAGTGCTCTGGAAACGGAGCTCTCCTGAAGTAACGTACAGTGTGTTGCCCGAGACTCTGCAGACACAGAGGGCCTCCGTGGGACGTATGGGACTCAATGCTGCTCAGCAGGCCCACAGGGGTGCGGAGGGAGTCAGTGATCTTGGAATAAAAATGATGCTCACCCAGAGGGCGTAGGAGTCCGGAAAAGGGTACTTCCTTTAAAATAAAACAGACCTCCACTAAGAGCTCATGGCAAGAGCTGCATGCCTCCCTTTCTGCAGGGCTACTCAGGGCCTTACCTCGAGGCAAGGACTCACGTGGAGATTCCCTTTAGCTCTAGAGCATGGCAAGGTGAGCCCCACCCTGGCCTATATAGCTCCGTGTGTACCCAGGGAAAACTCATTTTCTTCCCAGACCCATGCCTACAGTGGCCAGAGGCCTGTCAACAGCAGAGAATTTCAGGGAGCTTCACGGCAGCAAGAAAGGAGGTTTCCAAACGGAAAGCAAGGCTAGTCCCATCATGCCCCCATTTCCATGGACACAGGCAGCATACATCTCTGTGGTTTTTAACGAGTCAAAAGAGACACCGAGTACACACTGGTTGCTTCCCTGAATCAACTTCTCGAGGCAGGGTGTTCTGCATCTAGTGAACGGCCTCACCAAGGAACGCCCTAGCCAGGCCACTGGGCCCGAGGCCTCACCAAGGAACGCCCTAGGCAGGCCTCTGGGCCCCTGCCTTTTCAAAAGCCTGCAGTGCTACAGGAAAAACTGTGCTTTACTTGCAAAAGGAAAGCAAGCCGTCTTTCTCCTGGAAGCAGGGTGACTTCAGGTAGGAGGTCCTGATTGGAAGGAGAAGCCTAGTGTTTTTCTCTGTGCAGCTCAGACTAGGGATTGAGTGCGATTTCCACGGCATGTTGGAACTTGCTTGAACGTTGCTCTTGAACCTGTGCGAGTGCTGTGAATCAAGATATCACAAGAAAGAGTGCAGTGTGTTGCCCATGACTCAGCAGACACAGAGGACCTCCGAGGGACCAATGGGCCTCGTTGTTGCTCAGCAGGCCTACAGGGGTGTGGAGGTACTCAGAGATCTTGGAACAAAATTGATGCTCAACCGAGGGGCCTAGGAGTCCTGAAAAGGGTACTTCCTTTAAAGTAAACCAGAACAGCGACTAAGAGCTAATGGAAAGAGCTGCATGCCTCCTTTTCTGTAGGGCTACTCAGGGCCTTACCTCGAGGCAAGGACTCACGTTGAGATTCCCTTTAGCTCTAGAGCATGGCAAGGTGCGCCCCACCGCGGCCAATGAAGCTCCGTGTGTAGACAGAGAAAACTCATTTTCTTCCCAGACCCAAGCCTACAGTGGCCAGGGGCCTGTCAACAGCAGAGAATTTCAGGGAGCTTCACGAAAGCAAGAATGGAGCTTTCCAAATGGAAAGCAAGGCTAGTCCCATCATGCCCCAATTTCCATGGGCACAGGCAGCATACATCTCTGTGGTTTCTAACAAGGCAAAAGAGACACAGAGTACACACTGGTTGTTTCCCTGAATCAACTTCTCGAGGCAGGGTGTCCTGAATGTAGTGAACGGCCTCACCAAGGAAAGCCCTAGCTATGCCTCTGGGCCCGTGCCTCTTCAAAAGCCTGCCCTGCTACAGGAACAACTGTGCTTTAGTTGCAATAGAAACGAGGTCGTCTTTCTTCAGGAGGCAGGGTGACTTCAGGTAGGAGGTCCTGAATGGAAGGAGAAGCTTACTGTTTGTCTCTGTACAGCTCAAACTAGGGAATGAGAGCGACTTCCACGGCCTGTTGGAACTTGCTTAACGGTGCTCGTGAACCTGTGCGATGCTGGCTAAATCAAGATGTTCCAATAAGAGTGCACTGTGTTGCCCTACACTCGGCATACACACTGTGAGTCGGAAAGCTCCTTCCCTGGATAGTGCTTAGAAGGGCCAGGGGAGCCTGAGGGTACTCAGTGTTTTTGCAGGGAATAGGGTTTCCAGGCGAGGCACCTAGGTGTCCTGAAAAGCGTACTGGCTTTAAAATGCTGAAGATAAGCGACTACGGCCTCATGGAAACTGCTACACGCCTCTGCTTCTGCATAGCATTTCATGGCCTTACCTCGAGGCAAGTTCTCACGTTTCTTGCCCTGTGAGCGACACAGCATGGTAAGATGCTGTATTTCTCCTTGAATAGAGTGACTTCAGGAACGAGGTCTTTGATAAATTCTAAGCAGACTGTTTTCTCAGGGCAGCTCAGATGAGGGCAATGTCGAAGACTTCCAGGGCATGTTGGACTGCCTAGAAATGTGGTTCTGATGCTGTTCGAGTGCTCTGGAAACGGAGCTCTCCTGAAGTAACGTACAGTGTGTTGCCCGAGACTCTGCAGACACAGAGGGCCTCCGTGGGACGTATGGGACTCAATGCTGCTCAGCAGGCCCACAGGGGTGCGGAGGGAGTCAGTGATCTTGGAATAAACATGATGCTCACCCAGAGGGCGTAGGAGTCCGGAAAAGGGTACTTCCTTTAAAATAAAACAGACCTCCACTAAGAGCTCATGGCAAGAGCTGCATGCCTCCCTTTCTGCAGGGCTACTCAGGGCCTTACCTCGAGGCAAGGACTCACGTGGAGATTCCCTTTAGCTCTAGAGCATGGCAAGGTGAGCCCCACCCTGGCCTATATAGCTCCGTGTGTACCCAGGGAAAACTCATTTTCTTCCCAGACCCATGCCTACAGTGGCCAGAGGCCTGTCAACAGCAGAGAATTTCAGGGAGCTTCACGGCAGCAAGAAAGGAGGTTTCCAAACGGAAAGCAAGGCTAGTCCCATCATGCCCCCATTTCCATGGACACAGGCAGCATACATCTCTGTGGTTTTTAACGAGTCAAAAGAGACACCGAGTACACACTGGTTGCTTCCCTGAATCAACTTCTCGAGGCAGGGTGTTCTGCATCTAGTGAACGGCCTCACCAAGGAACGCCCTAGCCAGGCCACTGGGCCCGAGGCCTCACCAAGGAACGCCCTAGGCAGGCCTCTGGGCCCCTGCCTTTTCAAAAGCCTGCAGTGCTACAGGAAAAACTGTGCTTTACTTGCAAAAGGAAAGCAAGCCGTCTTTCTCCTGGAAGCAGGGTGACTTCAGGTAGGAGGTCCTGATTGGAAGGAGAAGCCTAGTGTTTTTCTCTGTGCAGCTCAGACTAGGGATTGAGTGCGATTTCCACGGCATGTTGGAACTTGCTTGAACGTTGCTCTTGAACCTGTGCGAGTGCTGTGAATCAAGATATCACAAGAAAGAGTGCAGTGTGTTGCCCATGACTCAGCAGACACAGAGGACCTCCGAGGGACCAATGGGCCTCGTTGTTGCTCAGCAGGCCTACAGGGGTGTGGAGGTACTCAGAGACCTTGGAACAAAAATGATGCTCAACCGAGGGGCCTAGAGGTCCTGAAAAGGGTACTTCCTTTAAAGTAAACCAGAACAGCGACTAAGAGCTAATGGAAAGAGCTGCATGCCTCCTTTTCTGTAGGGCTACTCAGGGCCTTACCTCGAGGCAAGGACTCACGTTGAGATTCCCTTTAGCTGTAGAGCATGGCAAGGTGCGGCCCACCGCGGCCAATGAAGCTCCGTGTGTAGACAGAGAAAACTCATTTTCTTCCCAGACCCAAGCCTACAGTGGCCAGGGGCCTGTCAACAGCAGAGAATTTCAGGGAGCTTCACGAAAGCAAGAATGGAGCTTTCCAAATGGAAAGCAAGGCTAGTCCCATCATGCCCCAATTTCCATGGGCACAGGTAGCATACATCTCTGTGGTTTCTAACAAGGCAAAAGAGACACAGAGTACACACTGGTTGTTTCCCTGAATCAACTTCTCGAGGCAGGGTGTCCTGAATGTAGTGAACGGCCTCACCAAGGAAAGCCCTAGCTATGCCTCTGGGCCCGTGCCTCTTCAAAAGCCTGCCCTGCTACAGGAACAACTGTGCTTTAGTTGCAATAGAAACGAGGTCGTCTTTCTTCAGGAGGCAGGGTGACTTCAGGTAGGAGGTCCTGAATGGAAGGAGAAGCTTACTGTTTGTCTCTGTACAGCTCAAACTAGGGAATGAGAGCGACTTCCACGGCCTGTTGGAACTTGCTTAACGGTGCTCGTGAACCTGTGCGATGCTGGCTAAATCAAGATGTTCCAATAAGAGTGCACTGTGTTGCCCTACACTCGGCATACACACTGTGAGTCGGAAAGCTCCTTCCCTGGATAGTGCTTAGAAGGGCCAGGGGAGCCTGAGGGTACTCAGTGTTTTTGCAGGGAATAGGGTTTCCAGGCGAGGCACCTAGGTGTCCTGAAAAGCGTACTGGCTTTAAAATGCTGAAGATAAGCGACTACGGCCTCATGGAAACTGCTACACGCCTCTGCTTCTGCATAGCATTTCATGGCCTTACCTCGAGGCAAGTTCTCACGTTTCTTGCCCTGTGAGCGACACAGCATGGTAAGATGCTGTATTTCTCCTTGAATAGAGTGACTTCAGGAACGAGGTCTTTGATAAATTCTAAGCAGACTGTTTTCTCAGGGCAGCTCAGACGAGGGCAATGTCGAAGACTTCCAGGGCATGTTGGACTGCCTAGAAATGTGGTTCTGATGCTGTTCGAGTGCTCTGGAAACGGAGCTCTCCTGAAGTAACGTACAGTGTGTTGCCCGAGACTCTGCAGACACAGAGGGCCTCCGTGGGACGTATGGGACTCAATGCTGCTCAGCAGGCCCACAGGGGTGCGGAGGGAGTCAGTGATCTTGGAATAAAAATGATGCTCACCCAGAGGGCGTAGGAGTCCGGAAAAGGGTACTTCCTTTAAAATAAAACAGACCTCCACTAAGAGCTCATGGAAAGAGCTGCATGCCTCCCTTTCTGCAGGGCTACTCAGGGCCTTACCTCGAGGCAAGGACTCACGTGGAGATTCCCTTTAGCTCTAGAGCATGGCAAGGTGAGCCCCACCCTGGCCTATATAGCTCCGTGTGTACCCAGGGAAAACTCATTTTCTTCCCAGACCCATGCCTACAGTGGCCAGAGGCCTGTCAACAGCAGAGAATTTCAGGGAGCTTCACGGCAGCAAGAAAGGAGGTTTCCAAACGGAAAGCAAGGCTAGTCCCATCATGCCCCCATTTCCATGGACACAGGCAGCATACATCTCTGTGGTTTTTAACGAGTCAAAAGAGACACCGAGTACACACTGGTTGCTTCCCTGAATCAACTTCTCGAGGCAGGGTGTCCTGAATGTAGTGAACGGCCTCACCAAGGAAAGCCCTAGCTATGCCTCTGGGCCCGTGCCTCTTCAAAAGCCTGCCCTGCTACAGGAACAACTGTGCTTTAGTTGCAATAGAAACGAGGTCGTCTTTCTTCAGGAGGCAGGGTGACTTCAGGTAGGAGGTCCTGAATGGAAGGAGAAGCTTACTGTTTGTCTCTGTACAGCTCAAACTAGGGAATGAGAGCGACTTCCACGGCCTGTTGGAACTTGCTTAACGGTGCTCGTGAACCTGTGCGATGCTGGCTAAATCAAGATGTTCCAATAAGAGTGCACTGTGTTGCCCTACACTCGGCATACACACTGTGAGTCGGAAAGCTCCTTCCCTGGATAGTGCTTAGAAGGGCCAGGGGAGCCTGAGGGTACTCAGTGTTTTTGCAGGGAATAGGGTTTCCAGGCGAGGCACCTAGGTGTCCTGAAAAGCGTACTGGCTTTAAAATGCTGAAGATAAGCGACTACGGCCTCATGGAAACTGCTACACGCCTCTGCTTCTGCATAGCATTTCATGGCCTTACCTCGAGGCAAGTTCTCACGTTTCTTGCCCTGTGAGCGACACAGCATGGTAAGATGCTGTATTTCTCCTTGAATAGAGTGACTTCAGGAACGAGGTCTTTGATAAATTCTAAGCAGACTGTTTTCTCAGGGCAGCTCAGACGAGGGCAATGTCGAAGACTTCCAGGGCATGTTGGACTGCCTAGAAATGTGGTTCTGATGCTGTTCGAGTGCTCTGGAAACGGAGCTCTCCTGAAGTAACGTACAGTGTGTTGCCCGAGACTCTGCAGACACAGAGGGCCTCCGTGGGACGTATGGGACTCAATGCTGCTCAGCAGGCCCACAGGGGTGCGGAGGGAGTCAGTGATCTTGGAATAAAAATGATGCTCACCCAGAGGGCGTAGGAGTCCGGAAAAGGGTACTTCCTTTAAAATAAAACAGACCTCCACTAAGAGCTCATGGCAAGAGCTGCATGCCTCCCTTTCTGCAGGGCTACTCAGGGCCTTACCTCGAGGCAAGGACTCACGTGGAGATTCCCTTTAGCTCTAGAGCATGGCAAGGTGAGCCCCACCCTGGCCTATATAGCTCCGTGTGTACCCAGGGAAAACTCATTTTCTTCCCAGACCCATGCCTACAGTGGCCAGAGGCCTGTCAACAGCAGAGAATTTCAGGGAGCTTCACGGCAGCAAGAAAGGAGGTTTCCAAACGGAAAGCAAGGCTAGTCCCATCATGCCCCCATTTCCATGGACACAGGCAGCATACATCTCTGTGCTTTTTAACGAGTCAAAAGAGACACCGAGTACACACTGGTTGCTTCCCTGAATCAACTTCTCGAGGCAGGGTGTTCTGCATCTAGTGAACGGCCTCACCAAGGAACGCCCTAGCCAGGCCACTGGGCCCGAGGCCTCACCAAGGAACGCCCTAGGCAGGCCTCTGGGCCCCTGCCTTTTCAAAAGCCTGCAGTGCTACAGGAAAAACTGTGCTTTACTTGCAAAAGGAAAGCAAGCCGTCTTTCTCCTGGAAGCAGGGTGACTTCAGGTAGGAGGTCCTGATTGGAAGGAGAAGCCTAGTGTTTTTCTCTGTGCAGCTCAGACTAGGGATTGAGTGCGATTTCCACGGCATGTTGGAACTTGCTTGAACGTTGCTCTTGAACCTGTGCGAGTGCTGTGAATCAAGATATCACAAGAAAGAGTGCAGTGTGTTGCCCATGACTCAGCAGACACAGAGGACCTCCGAGGGACCAATGGGCCTCGTTGTTGCTCAGCAGGCCTACAGGGGTGTGGAGGTACTCAGAGACCTTGGAACAAAAATGATGCTCAACCGAGGGGCCTAGAGGTCCTGAAAAGGGTACTTCCTTTAAAGTAAACCAGAACAGCGACTAAGAGCTAATGGAAAGAGCTGCATGCCTCCTTTTCTGTAGGGCTACTCAGGGCCTTACCTCGAGGCAAGGACTCACGTTGAGATTCCCTTTAGCTGTAGAGCATGGCAAGGTGCGGCCCACCGCGGCCAATGAAGCTCCGTGTGTAGACAGAGAAAACTCATTTTCTTCCCAGACCCAAGCCTACAGTGGCCAGGGGCCTGTCAACAGCAGAGAATTTCAGGGAGCTTCACGAAAGCAAGAATGGAGCTTTCCAAATGGAAAGCAAGGCTAGTCCCATCATGCCCCAATTTCCATGGGCACAGGTAGCATACATCTCTGTGGTTTCTAACAAGGCAAAAGAGACACAGAGTACACACTGGTTGTTTCCCTGAATCAACTTCTCGAGGCAGGGTGTCCTGAATGTAGTGAACGGCCTCACCAAGGAAAGCCCTAGCTATGCCTCTGGGCCCGTGCCTCTTCAAAAGCCTGCCCTGCTACAGGAACAACTGTGCTTTAGTTGCAATAGAAACGAGGTCGTCTTTCTTCAGGAGGCAGGGTGACTTCAGGTAGGAGGTCCTGAATGGAAGGAGAAGCTTACTGTTTGTCTCTGTACAGCTCAAACTAGGGAATGAGAGCGACTTCCACGGCCTGTTGGAACTTGCTTAACGGTGCTCGTGAACCTGTGCGATGCTGGCTAAATCAAGATGTTCCAATAAGAGTGCACTGTGTTGCCCTACACTCGGCATACACACTGTGAGTCGGAAAGCTCCTTCCCTGGATAGTGCTTAGAAGGGCCAGGGGAGCCTGAGGGTACTCAGTGTTTTTGCAGGGAATAGGGTTTCCAGGCGAGGCACCTAGGTGTCCTGAAAAGCGTACTGGCTTTAAAATGCTGAAGATAAGCGACTACGGCCTCATGGAAACTGCTACACGCCTCTGCTTCTGCATAGCATTTCATGGCCTTACCTCGAGGCAAGTTCTCACGTTTCTTGCCCTGTGAGCGACACAGCATGGTAAGATGCTGTATTTCTCCTTGAATAGAGTGACTTCAGGAACGAGGTCTTTGATAAATTCTAAGCAGACTGTTTTCTCAGGGCAGCTCAGACGAGGGCAATGTCGAAGACTTCCAGGGCATGTTGGACTGCCTAGAAATGTGGTTCTGATGCTGTTCGAGTGCTCTGGAAACGGAGCTCTCCTGAAGTAACGTACAGTGTGTTGCCCGAGACTCTGCAGACACAGAGGGCCTCCGTGGGACGTATGGGACTCAATGCTGCTCAGCAGGCCCACAGGGGTGCGGAGGGAGTCAGTGATCTTGGAATAAAAATGATGCTCACCCAGAGGGCGTAGGAGTCCGGAAAAGGGTACTTCCTTTAAAATAAAACAGACCTCCACTAAGAGCTCATGGCAAGAGCTGCATGCCTCCCTTTCTGCAGGGCTACTCAGGGCCTTACCTCGAGGCAAGGACTCACGTGGAGATTCCCTTTAGCTCTAGAGCATGGCAAGGTGAGCCCCACCCTGGCCTATATAGCTCCGTGTGTACCCAGGGAAAACTCATTTTCTTCCCAGACCCATGCCTACAGTGGCCAGAGGCCTGTCAACAGCAGAGAATTTCAGGGAGCTTCACGGCAGCAAGAAAGGAGGTTTCCAAACGGAAAGCAAGGCTAGTCCCATCATGCCCCCATTTCCATGGACACAGGCAGCATACATCTCTGTGGTTTTTAACGAGTCAAAAGAGACACCGAGTACACACTGGTTGCTTCCCTGAATCAACTTCTCGAGGCAGGGTGTTCTGCATCTAGTGAACGGCCTCACCAAGGAACGCCCTAGCCAGGCCACTGGGCCCGAGGCCTCACCAAGGAACGCCCTAGGCAGGCCTCTGGGCCCCTGCCTTTTCAAAAGCCTGCAGTGCTACAGGAAAAACTGTGCTTTACTTGCAAAAGGAAAGCAAGCCGTCTTTCTCCTGGAAGCAGGGTGACTTCAGGTAGGAGGTCCTGATTGGAAGGAGAAGCCTAGTGTTTTTCTCTGTGCAGCTCAGACTAGGGATTGAGTGCGATTTCCACGGCATGTTGGAACTTGCTTGAACGTTGCTCTTGAACCTGTGCGAGTGCTGTGAATCAAGATATCACAAGAAAGAGTGCAGTGTGTTGCCCATGACTCAGCAGACACAGAGGACCTCCGAGGGACCAATGGGCCTCGTTGTTGCTCAGCAGGCCTACAGGGGTGTGGAGGTACTCAGAGACCTTGGAACAAAAATGATGCTCAACCGAGGGGCCTAGAGGTCCTGAAAAGGGTACTTCCTTTAAAGTAAACCAGAACAGCGACTAAGAGCTAATGGAAAGAGCTGCATGCCTCCTTTTCTGTAGGGCTACTCAGGGCCTTACCTCGAGGCAAGGACTCACGTTGAGATTCCCTTTAGCTCTAGAGCATGGCAAGGTGCGGCCCACCGCGGCCAATGAAGCTCCGTGTGTAGACAGAGAAAACTCATTTTCTTCCCAGACCCAAGCCTACAGTGGCCAGGGGCCTGTCAACAGCAGAGAATTTCAGGGAGCTTCACGAAAGCAAGAATGGAGCTTTCCAAATGGAAAGCAAGGCTAGTCCCATCATGCCCCAATTTCCATGGGCACAGGTAGCATACATCTCTGTGGTTTCTAACAAGGCAAAAGAGACACAGAGTACACACTGGTTGTTTCCCTGAATCAACTTCTCGAGGCAGGGTGTCCTGAATGTAGTGAACGGCCTCACCAAGGAAAGCCCTAGCTATGCCTCTGGGCCCGTGCCTCTTCAAAAGCCTGCCCTGCTACAGGAACAACTGTGCTTTAGTTGCAATAGAAACGAGGTCGTCTTTCTTCAGGAGGCAGGGTGACTTCAGGTAGGAGGTCCTGAATGGAAGGAGAAGCTTACTGTTTGTCTCTGTACAGCTCAAACTAGGGAATGAGAGCGACTTCCACGGCCTGTTGGAACTTGCTTAACGGTGCTCGTGAACCTGTGCGATGCTGGCTAAATCAAGATGTTCCAATAAGAGTGCACTGTGTTGCCCTACACTCGGCATACACACTGTGAGTCGGAAAGCTCCTTCCCTGGATAGTGCTTAGAAGGGCCAGGGGAGCCTGAGGGTACTCAGTGTTTTTGCAGGGAATAGGGTTTCCAGGCGAGGCACCTAGGTGTCCTGAAAAGCGTACTGGCTTTAAAATGCTGAAGATAAGCGACTACGGCCTCATGGAAACTGCTACACGCCTCTGCTTCTGCATAGCATTTCATGGCCTTACCTCGAGGCAAGTTCTCACGTTTCTTGCCCTGTGAGCGACACAGCATGGTAAGATGCTGTATTTCTCCTTGAATAGAGTGACTTCAGGAACGAGGTCTTTGATAAATTCTAAGCAGACTGTTTTCTCAGGGCAGCTCAGACGAGGGCAATGTCGAAGACTTCCAGGGCATGTTGGACTGCCTAGAAATGTGGTTCTGATGCTGTTCGAGTGCTCTGGAAACGGAGCTCTCCTGAAGTAACGTACAGTGTGTTGCCCGAGACTCTGCAGACACAGAGGGCCTCCGTGGGACGTATGGGACTCAATGCTGCTCAGCAGGCCCACAGGGGTGCGGAGGGAGTCAGTGATCTTGGAATAAAAATGATGCTCACCCAGAGGGCGTAGGAGTCCGGAAAAGGGTACTTCCTTTAAAATAAAACAGACCTCCACTAAGAGCTCATGGCAAGAGCTGCATGCCTCCCTTTCTGCAGGGCTACTCAGGGCCTTACCTCGAGGCAAGGACTCACGTGGAGATTCCCTTTAGCTCTAGAGCATGGCAAGGTGAGCCCCACCCTGGCCTATATAGCTCCGTGTGTACCCAGGGAAAACTCATTTTCTTCCCAGACCCATGCCTACAGTGGCCAGAGGCCTGTCAACAGCAGAGAATTTCAGGGAGCTTCACGGCAGCAAGAAAGGAGGTTTCCAAACGGAAAGCAAGGCTAGTCCCATCATGCCCCCATTTCCATGGACACAGGCAGCATACATCTCTGTGGTTTTTAACGAGTCAAAAGAGACACCGAGTACACACTGGTTGCTTCCCTGAATCAACTTCTCGAGGCAGGGTGTTCTGCATCTAGTGAACGGCCTCACCAAGGAACGCCCTAGCCAGGCCACTGGGCCCGAGGCCTCACCAAGGAACGCCCTAGGCAGGCCTCTGGGCCCCTGCCTTTTCAAAAGCCTGCAGTGCTACAGGAAAAACTGTGCTTTACTTGCAAAAGGAAAGCAAGCCGTCTTTCTCCTGGAAGCAGGGTGACTTCAGGTAGGAGGTCCTGATTGGAAGGAGAAGCCTAGTGTTTTTCTCTGTGCAGCTCAGACTAGGGATTGAGTGCGATTTCCACGGCATGTTGGAACTTGCTTGAACGTTGCTCTTGAACCTGTGCGAGTGCTGTGAATCAAGATATCACAAGAAAGAGTGCAGTGTGTTGCCCATGACTCAGCAGACACAGAGGACCTCCGAGGGACCAATGGGCCTCGTTGTTGCTCAGCAGGCCTACAGGGGTGTGGAGGTACTCAGAGACCTTGGAACAAAAATGATGCTCAACCGAGGGGCCTAGAGGTCCTGAAAAGGGTACTTCCTTTAAAGTAAACCAGAACAGCGACTAAGAGCTAATGGAAAGAGCTGCATGCCTCCTTTTCTGTAGGGCTACTCAGGGCCTTACCTCGAGGCAAGGACTCACGTTGAGATTCCCTTTAGCTCTAGAGCATGGCAAGGTGCGCCCCACCGCGGCCAATGAAGCTCCGTGTGTAGACAGAGAAAACTCATTTTCTTCCCAGACCCAAGCCTACAGTGGCCAGGGGCCTGTCAACAGCAGAGAATTTCAGGGAGCTTCACGAAAGCAAGAATGGAGCTTTCCAAATGGAAAGCAAGGCTAGTCCCATCATGCCCCAATTTCCATGGGCACAGGCAGCATACATCTCTGTGGTTTCTAACAAGGCAAAAGAGACACAGAGTACACACTGGTTGTTTCCCTGAATCAACTTCTCGAGGCAGGGTGTCCTGAATGTAGTGAACGGCCTCACCAAGGAAAGCCCTAGCTATGCCTCTGGGCCCGTGCCTCTTCAAAAGCCTGCCCTGCTACAGGAACAACTGTGCTTTAGTTGCAATAGAAACGAGGTCGTCTTTCTTCAGGAGGCAGGGTGACTTCAGGTAGGAGGTCCTGAATGGAAGGAGAAGCTTACTGTTTGTCTCTGTACAGCTCAAACTAGGGAATGAGAGCGACTTCCACGGCCTGTTGGAACTTGCTTAACGGTGCTCGTGAACCTGTGCGATGCTGGCTAAATCAAGATGTTCCAATAAGAGTGCACTGTGTTGCCCTACACTCGGCATACACACTGTGAGTCGGAAAGCTCCTTCCCTGGATAGTGCTTAGAAGGGCCAGGGGAGCCTGAGGGTACTCAGTGTTTTTGCAGGGAATAGGGTTTCCAGGCGAGGCACCTAGGTGTCCTGAAAAGCGTACTGGCTTTAAAATGCTGAAGATAAGCGACTACGGCCTCATGGAAACTGCTACACGCCTCTGCTTCTGCATAGCATTTCATGGCCTTACCTCGAGGCAAGTTCTCACGTTTCTTGCCCTGTGAGCGACACAGCATGGTAAGATGCTGTATTTCTCCTTGAATAGAGTGACTTCAGGAACGAGGTCTTTGATAAATTCTAAGCAGACTGTTTTCTCAGGGCAGCTCAGACGAGGGCAATGTCGAAGACTTCCAGGGCATGTTGGACTGCCTAGAAATGTGGTTCTGATGCTGTTCGAGTGCTCTGGAAACGGAGCTCTCCTGAAGTAACGTACAGTGTGTTGCCCGAGACTCTGCAGACACAGAGGGCCTCCGTGGGACGTATGGGACTCAATGCTGCTCAGCAGGCCCACAGGGGTGCGGAGGGAGTCAGTGATCTTGGAATAAACATGATGCTCACCCAGAGGGCGTAGGAGTCCGGAAAAGGGTACTTCCTTTAAAATAAAACAGACCTCCACTAAGAGCTCATGGCAAGAGCTGCATGCCTCCCTTTCTGCAGGGCTACTCAGGGCCTTACCTCGAGGCAAGGACTCACGTGGAGATTCCCTTTAGCTCTAGAGCATGGCAAGGTGAGCCCCACCCTGGCCTATATAGCTCCGTGTGTACCCAGGGAAAACTCATTTTCTTCCCAGACCCATGCCTACAGTGGCCAGAGGCCTGTCAACAGCAGAGAATTTCAGGGAGCTTCACGGCAGCAAGAAAGGAGGTTTCCAAACGGAAAGCAAGGCTAGTCCCATCATGCCCCCATTTCCATGGACACAGGCAGCATACATCTCTGTGGTTTTTAACGAGTCAAAAGAGACACCGAGTACACACTGGTTGCTTCCCTGAATCAACTTCTCGAGGCAGGGTGTTCTGCATCTAGTGAACGGCCTCACCAAGGAACGCCCTAGCCAGGCCACTGGGCCCGAGGCCTCACCAAGGAACGCCCTAGGCAGGCCTCTGGGCCCCTGCCTTTTCAAAAGCCTGCAGTGCTACAGGAAAAACTGTGCTTTACTTGCAAAAGGAAAGCAAGCCGTCTTTCTCCTGGAAGCAGGGTGACTTCAGGTAGGAGGTCCTGATTGGAAGGAGAAGCCTAGTGTTTTTCTCTGTGCAGCTCAGACTAGGGATTGAGTGCGATTTCCACGGCATGTTGGAACTTGCTTGAACGTTGCTCTTGAACCTGTGCGAGTGCTGTGAATCAAGATATCACAAGAAAGAGTGCAGTGTGTTGCCCATGACTCAGCAGACACAGAGGACCTCCGAGGGACCAATGGGCCTCGTTGTTGCTCAGCAGGCCTACAGGGGTGTGGAGGTACTCAGAGATCTTGGAACAAAATTGATGCTCAACCGAGGGGCCTAGGAGTCCTGAAAAGGGTACTTCCTTTAAAGTAAACCAGAACAGCGACTAAGAGCTAATGGAAAGAGCTGCATGCCTCCTTTTCTGTAGGGCTACTCAGGGCCTTACCTCGAGGCAAGGACTCACGTTGAGATTCCCTTTAGCTCTAGAGCATGGCAAGGTGCGCCCCACCGCGGCCAATGAAGCTCCGTGTGTAGACAGAGAAAACTCATTTTCTTCCCAGACCCAAGCCTACAGTGGCCAGGGGCCTGTCAACAGCAGAGAATTTCAGGGAGCTTCACGAAAGCAAGAATGGAGCTTTCCAAATGGAAAGCAAGGCTAGTCCCATCATGCCCCAATTTCCATGGGCACAGGCAGCATACATCTCTGTGGTTTCTAACAAGGCAAAAGAGACACAGAGTACACACTGGTTGTTTCCCTGAATCAACTTCTCGAGGCAGGGTGTCCTGAATGTAGTGAACGGCCTCACCAAGGAAAGCCCTAGCTATGCCTCTGGGCCCGTGCCTCTTCAAAAGCCTGCCCTGCTACAGGAACAACTGTGCTTTAGTTGCAATAGAAACGAGGTCGTCTTTCTTCAGGAGGCAGGGTGACTTCAGGTAGGAGGTCCTGAATGGAAGGAGAAGCTTACTGTTTGTCTCTGTACAGCTCAAACTAGGGAATGAGAGCGACTTCCACGGCCTGTTGGAACTTGCTTAACGGTGCTCGTGAACCTGTGCGATGCTGGCTAAATCAAGATGTTCCAATAAGAGTGCACTGTGTTGCCCTACACTCGGCATACACACTGTGAGTCGGAAAGCTCCTTCCCTGGATAGTGCTTAGAAGGGCCAGGGGAGCCTGAGGGTACTCAGTGTTTTTGCAGGGAATAGGGTTTCCAGGCGAGGCACCTAGGTGTCCTGAAAAGCGTACTGGCTTTAAAATGCTGAAGATAAGCGACTACGGCCTCATGGAAACTGCTACACGCCTCTGCTTCTGCATAGCATTTCATGGCCTTACCTCGAGGCAAGTTCTCACGTTTCTTGCCCTGTGAGCGACACAGCATGGTAAGATGCTGTATTTCTCCTTGAATAGAGTGACTTCAGGAACGAGGTCTTTGATAAATTCTAAGCAGACTGTTTTCTCAGGGCAGCTCAGACGAGGGCAATGTCGAAGACTTCCAGGGCATGTTGGACTGCCTAGAAATGTGGTTCTGATGCTGTTCGAGTGCTCTGGAAACGGAGCTCTCCTGAAGTAACGTACAGTGTGTTGCCCGAGACTCTGCAGACACAGAGGGCCTCCGTGGGACGTATGGGACTCAATGCTGCTCAGCAGGCCCACAGGGGTGCGGAGGGAGTCAGTGATCTTGGAATAAACATGATGCTCACCCAGAGGGCGTAGGAGTCCGGAAAAGGGTACTTCCTTTAAAATAAAACAGACCTCCACTAAGAGCTCATGGAAAGAGCTGCATGCCTCCCTTTCTGCAGGGCTACTCAGGGCCTTACCTCGAGGCAAGGACTCACGTGGAGATTCCCTTTAGCTCTAGAGCATGGCAAGGTGAGCCCCACCCTGGCCTATATAGCTCCGTGTGTACCCAGGGAAAACTCATTTTCTTCCCAGACCCATGCCTACAGTGGCCAGAGGCCTGTCAACAGCAGAGAATTTCAGGGAGCTTCACGGCAGCAAGAAAGGAGGTTTCCAAACGGAAAGCAAGGCTAGTCCCATCATGCCCCCATTTCCATGGACACAGGCAGCATACATCTCTGTGGTTTTTAACGAGTCAAAAGAGACACCGAGTACACACTGGTTGCTTCCCTGAATCAACTTCTCGAGGCAGGGTGTTCTGCATCTAGTGAACGGCCTCACCAAGGAACGCCCTAGCCAGGCCACTGGGCCCGAGGCCTCACCAAGGAACGCCCTAGGCAGGCCTCTGGGCCCCTGCCTTTTCAAAAGCCTGCAGTGCTACAGGAAAAACTGTGCTTTACTTGCAAAAGGAAAGCAAGCCGTCTTTCTCCTGGAAGCAGGGTGACTTCAGGTAGGAGGTCCTGATTGGAAGGAGAAGCCTAGTGTTTTTCTCTGTGCAGCTCAGACTAGGGATTGAGTGCGATTTCCACGGCATGTTGGAACTTGCTTGAACGTTGCTCTTGAACCTGTGCGAGTGCTGTGAATCAAGATATCACAAGAAAGAGTGCAGTGTGTTGCCCATGACTCAGCAGACACAGAGGACCTCCGAGGGACCAATGGGCCTCGTTGTTGCTCAGCAGGCCTACAGGGGTGTGGAGGTACTCAGAGATCTTGGAACAAAATTGATGCTCAACCGAGGGGCCTAGGAGTCCTGAAAAGGGTACTTCCTTTAAAGTAAACCAGAACAGCGACTAAGAGCTAATGGAAAGAGCTGCATGCCTCCTTTTCTGTAGGGCTACTCAGGGCCTTACCTCGAGGCAAGGACTCACGTTGAGATTCCCTTTAGCTCTAGAGCATGGCAAGGTGCGCCCCACCGCGGCCAATGAAGCTCCGTGTGTAGACAGAGAAAACTCATTTTCTTCCCAGACCCAAGCCTACAGTGGCCAGGGGCCTGTCAACAGCAGAGAATTTCAGGGAGCTTCACGAAAGCAAGAATGGAGCTTTCCAAATGGAAAGCAAGGCTAGTCCCATCATGCCCCAATTTCCATGGGCACAGGCAGCATACATCTCTGTGGTTTCTAACAAGGCAAAAGAGACACAGAGTACACACTGGTTGTTTCCCTGAATCAACTTCTCGAGGCAGGGTGTCCTGAATGTAGTGAACGGCCTCACCAAGGAAAGCCCTAGCTATGCCTCTGGGCCCGTGCCTCTTCAAAAGCCTGCCCTGCTACAGGAACAACTGTGCTTTAGTTGCAATAGAAACGAGGTCGTCTTTCTTCAGGAGGCAGGGTGACTTCAGGTAGGAGGTCCTGAATGGAAGGAGAAGCTTACTGTTTGTCTCTGTACAGCTCAAACTAGGGAATGAGAGCGACTTCCACGGCCTGTTGGAACTTGCTTAACGGTGCTCGTGAACCTGTGCGATGCTGGCTAAATCAAGATGTTCCAATAAGAGTGCACTGTGTTGCCCTACACTCGGCATACACACTGTGAGTCGGAAAGCTCCTTCCCTGGATAGTGCTTAGAAGGGCCAGGGGAGCCTGAGGGTACTCAGTGTTTTTGCAGGGAATAGGGTTTCCAGGCGAGGCACCTAGGTGTCCTGAAAAGCGTACTGGCTTTAAAATGCTGAAGATAAGCGACTACGGCCTCATGGAAACTGCTACACGCCTCTGCTTCTGCATAGCATTTCATGGCCTTACCTCGAGGCAAGTTCTCACGTTTCTTGCCCTGTGAGCGACACAGCATGGTAAGATGCTGTATTTCTCCTTGAATAGAGTGACTTCAGGAACGAGGTCTTTGATAAATTCTAAGCAGACTGTTTTCTCAGGGCAGCTCAGACGAGGGCAATGTCGAAGACTTCCAGGGCATGTTGGACTGCCTAGAAATGTGGTTCTGATGCTGTTCGAGTGCTCTGGAAACGGAGCTCTCCTGAAGTAACGTACAGTGTGTTGCCCGAGACTCTGCAGACACAGAGGGCCTCCGTGGGACGTATGGGACTCAATGCTGCTCAGCAGGCCCACAGGGGTGCGGAGGGAGTCAGTGATCTTGGAATAAACATGATGCTCACCCAGAGGGCGTAGGAGTCCGGAAAAGGGTACTTCCTTTAAAATAAAACAGACCTCCACTAAGAGCTCATGGAAAGAGCTGCATGCCTCCCTTTCTGCAGGGCTACTCAGGGCCTTACCTCGAGGCAAGGACTCACGTGGAGATTCCCTTTAGCTCTAGAGCATGGCAAGGTGAGCCCCACCCTGGCCTATATAGCTCCGTGTGTACCCAGGGAAAACTCATTTTCTTCCCAGACCCATGCCTACAGTGGCCAGAGGCCTGTCAACAGCAGAGAATTTCAGGGAGCTTCACGGCAGCAAGAAAGGAGGTTTCCAAACGGAAAGCAAGGCTAGTCCCATCATGCCCCCATTTCCATGGACACAGGCAGCATACATCTCTGTGGTTTTTAACGAGTCAAAAGAGACACCGAGTACACACTGGTTGCTTCCCTGAATCAACTTCTCGAGGCAGGGTGTTCTGCATCTAGTGAACGGCCTCACCAAGGAACGCCCTAGCCAGGCCACTGGGCCCGAGGCCTCACCAAGGAACGCCCTAGGCAGGCCTCTGGGCCCCTGCCTTTTCAAAAGCCTGCAGTGCTACAGGAAAAACTGTGCTTTACTTGCAAAAGGAAAGCAAGCCGTCTTTCTCCTGGAAGCAGGGTGACTTCAGGTAGGAGGTCCTGATTGGAAGGAGAAGCCTAGTGTTTTTCTCTGTGCAGCTCAGACTAGGGATTGAGTGCGATTTCCACGGCATGTTGGAACTTGCTTGAACGTTGCTCTTGAACCTGTGCGAGTGCTGTGAATCAAGATATCACAAGAAAGAGTGCAGTGTGTTGCCCATGACTCAGCAGACACAGAGGACCTCCGAGGGACCAATGGGCCTCGTTGTTGCTCAGCAGGCCTACAGGGGTGTGGAGGTACTCAGAGATCTTGGAACAAAATTGATGCTCAACCGAGGGGCCTAGGAGTCCTGAAAAGGGTACTTCCTTTAAAGTAAACCAGAACAGCGACTAAGAGCTAATGGAAAGAGCTGCATGCCTCCTTTTCTGTAGGGCTACTCAGGGCCTTACCTCGAGGCAAGGACTCACGTTGAGATTCCCTTTAGCTCTAGAGCATGGCAAGGTGCGCCCCACCGCGGCCAATGAAGCTCCGTGTGTAGACAGAGAAAACTCATTTTCTTCCCAGACCCAAGCCTACAGTGGCCAGGGGCCTGTCAACAGCAGAGAATTTCAGGGAGCTTCACGAAAGCAAGAATGGAGCTTTCCAAATGGAAAGCAAGGCTAGTCCCATCATGCCCCAATTTCCATGGGCACAGGCAGCATACATCTCTGTGGTTTCTAACAAGGCAAAAGAGACACAGAGTACACACTGGTTGTTTCCCTGAATCAACTTCTCGAGGCAGGGTGTCCTGAATGTAGTGAACGGCCTCACCAAGGAAAGCCCTAGCTATGCCTCTGGGCCCGTGCCTCTTCAAAAGCCTGCCCTGCTACAGGAACAACTGTGCTTTAGTTGCAATAGAAACGAGGTCGTCTTTCTTCAGGAGGCAGGGTGACTTCAGGTAGGAGGTCCTGAATGGAAGGAGAAGCTTACTGTTTGTCTCTGTACAGCTCAAACTAGGGAATGAGAGCGACTTCCACGGCCTGTTGGAACTTGCTTAACGGTGCTCGTGAACCTGTGCGATGCTGGCTAAATCAAGATGTTCCAATAAGAGTGCACTGTGTTGCCCTACACTCGGCATACACACTGTGAGTCGGAAAGCTCCTTCCCTGGATAGTGCTTAGAAGGGCCAGGGGAGCCTGAGGGTACTCAGTGTTTTTGCAGGGAATAGGGTTTCCAGGCGAGGCACCTAGGTGTCCTGAAAAGCGTACTGGCTTTAAAATGCTGAAGATAAGCGACTACGGCCTCATGGAAACTGCTACACGCCTCTGCTTCTGCATAGCATTTCATGGCCTTACCTCGAGGCAAGTTCTCACGTTTCTTGCCCTGTGAGCGACACAGCATGGTAAGATGCTGTATTTCTCCTTGAATAGAGTGACTTCAGGAACGAGGTCTTTGATAAATTCTAAGCAGACTGTTTTCTCAGGGCAGCTCAGACGAGGGCAATGTCGAAGACTTCCAGGGCATGTTGGACTGCCTAGAAATGTGGTTCTGATGCTGTTCGAGTGCTCTGGAAACGGAGCTCTCCTGAAGTAACGTACAGTGTGTTGCCCGAGACTCTGCAGACACAGAGGGCCTCCGTGGGACGTATGGGACTCAATGCTGCTCAGCAGGCCCACAGGGGTGCGGAGGGAGTCAGTGATCTTGGAATAAAAATGATGCTCACCCGAAGACCGTAGGAGTCCTGAAAAGGGTACTTCCTTTAAAATAAAACAGACCTCCACTAAGAGCTCATGGAAAGAGCTGCATGCCTCCCTTTCTGCAGGGCTACTCAGGGCCTTACCTCGAGGCAAGGACTCACGTGGAGATTCCCTTTAGCTCTAGAGCATGGCAAGGTGAGCCCCACCCTGGCCTATATAGCTCCGTGTGTACCCAGGGAAAACTCATTTTCTTCCCAGACCCATGCCTACAGTGGCCAGAGGCCTGTCAACAGCAGAGAATTTCAGGGAGCTTCACGGCAGCAAGAAAGGAGGTTTCCAAACGGAAAGCAAGGCTAGTCCCATCATGCCCCCATTTCCATGGACACAGGCAGCATACATCTCTGTGGTTTTTAACGAGTCAAAAGAGACACCGAGTACACACTGGTTGCTTCCCTGAATCAACTTCTCGAGGCAGGGTGTTCTGCATCTAGTGAACGGCCTCACCAAGGAACGCCCTAGCCAGGCCACTGGGCCCGAGGCCTCACCAAGGAACGCCCTAGGCAGGCCTCTGGGCCCCTGCCTTTTCAAAAGCCTGCAGTGCTACAGGAAAAACTGTGCTTTACTTGCAAAAGGAAAGCAAGCCGTCTTTCTCCTGGAAGCAGGGTGACTTCAGGTAGGAGGTCCTGATTGGAAGGAGAAGCCTAGTGTTTTTCTCTGTGCAGCTCAGACTAGGGATTGAGTGCGATTTCCACGGCATGTTGGAACTTGCTTGAACGTTGCTCTTGAACCTGTGCGAGTGCTGTGAATCAAGATATCACAAGAAAGAGTGCAGTGTGTTGCCCATGACTCAGCAGACACAGAGGACCTCCGAGGGACCAATGGGCCTCGTTGTTGCTCAGCAGGCCTACAGGGGTGTGGAGGTACTCAGAGATCTTGGAACAAAATTGATGCTCAACCGAGGGGCCTAGGAGTCCTGAAAAGGGTACTTCCTTTAAAGTAAACCAGAACAGCGACTAAGAGCTAATGGAAAGAGCTGCATGCCTCCTTTTCTGTAGGGCTACTCAGGGCCTTACCTCGAGGCAAGGACTCACGTTGAGATTCCCTTTAGCTCTAGAGCATGGCAAGGTGCGCCCCACCGCGGCCAATGAAGCTCCGTGTGTAGACAGAGAAAACTCATTTTCTTCCCAGACCCAAGCCTACAGTGGCCAGGGGCCTGTCAACAGCAGAGAATTTCAGGGAGCTTCACGAAAGCAAGAATGGAGCTTTCCAAATGGAAAGCAAGGCTAGTCCCATCATGCCCCAATTTCCATGGGCACAGGCAGCATACATCTCTGTGGTTTCTAACAAGGCAAAAGAGACACAGAGTACACACTGGTTGTTTCCCTGAATCAACTTCTCGAGGCAGGGTGTCCTGAATGTAGTGAACGGCCTCACCAAGGAAAGCCCTAGCTATGCCTCTGGGCCCGTGCCTCTTCAAAAGCCTGCCCTGCTACAGGAACAACTGTGCTTTAGTTGCAATAGAAACGAGGTCGTCTTTCTTCAGGAGGCAGGGTGACTTCAGGTAGGAGGTCCTGAATGGAAGGAGAAGCTTACTGTTTGTCTCTGTACAGCTCAAACTAGGGAATGAGAGCGACTTCCACGGCCTGTTGGAACTTGCTTAACGGTGCTCGTGAACCTGTGCGATGCTGGCTAAATCAAGATGTTCCAATAAGAGTGCACTGTGTTGCCCTACACTCGGCATACACACTGTGAGTCGGAAAGCTCCTTCCCTGGATAGTGCTTAGAAGGGCCAGGGGAGCCTGAGGGTACTCAGTGTTTTTGCAGGGAATAGGGTTTCCAGGCGAGGCACCTAGGTGTCCTGAAAAGCGTACTGGCTTTAAAATGCTGAAGATAAGCGACTACGGCCTCATGGAAACTGCTACACGCCTCTGCTTCTGCATAGCATTTCATGGCCTTACCTCGAGGCAAGTTCTCACGTTTCTTGCCCTGTGAGCGACACAGCATGGTAAGATGCTGTATTTCTCCTTGAATAGAGTGACTTCAGGAACGAGGTCTTTGATAAATTCTAAGCAGACTGTTTTCTCAGGGCAGCTCAGACGAGGGCAATGTCGAAGACTTCCAGGGCATGTTGGACTGCCTAGAAATGTGGTTCTGATGCTGTTCGAGTGCTCTGGAAACGGAGCTCTCCTGAAGTAACGTACAGTGTGTTGCCCGAGACTCTGCAGACACAGAGGGCCTCCGTGGGACGTATGGGACTCAATGCTGCTCAGCAGGCCCACAGGGGTGCGGAGGGAGTCAGTGATCTTGGAATAAACATGATGCTCACCCAGAGGGCGTAGGAGTCCGGAAAAGGGTACTTCCTTTAAAATAAAACAGACCTCCACTAAGAGCTCATGGCAAGAGCTGCATGCCTCCCTTTCTGCAGGGCTACTCAGGGCCTTACCTCGAGGCAAGGACTCACGTGGAGATTCCCTTTAGCTCTAGAGCATGGCAAGGTGAGCCCCACCCTGGCCTATATAGCTCCGTGTGTACCCAGGGAAAACTCATTTTCTTCCCAGACCCATGCCTACAGTGGCCAGAGGCCTGTCAACAGCAGAGAATTTCAGGGAGCTTCACGGCAGCAAGAAAGGAGGTTTCCAAACGGAAAGCAAGGCTAGTCCCATCATGCCCCCATTTCCATGGACACAGGCAGCATACATCTCTGTGCTTTTTAACGAGTCAAAAGAGACACCGAGTACACACTGGTTGCTTCCCTGAATCAACTTCTCGAGGCAGGGTGTTCTGCATCTAGTGAACGGCCTCACCAAGGAACGCCCTAGCCAGGCCACTGGGCCCGAGGCCTCACCAAGGAACGCCCTAGGCAGGCCTCTGGGCCCCTGCCTTTTCAAAAGCCTGCAGTGCTACAGGAAAAACTGTGCTTTACTTGCAAAAGGAAAGCAAGCCGTCTTTCTCCTGGAAGCAGGGTGACTTCAGGTAGGAGGTCCTGATTGGAAGGAGAAGCCTAGTGTTTTTCTCTGTGCAGCTCAGACTAGGGATTGAGTGCGATTTCCACGGCATGTTGGAACTTGCTTGAACGTTGCTCTTGAACCTGTGCGAGTGCTGTGAATCAAGATATCACAAGAAAGAGTGCAGTGTGTTGCCCATGACTCAGCAGACACAGAGGACCTCCGAGGGACCAATGGGCCTCGTTGTTGCTCAGCAGGCCTACAGGGGTGTGGAGGTACTCAGAGATCTTGGAACAAAATTGATGCTCAACCGAGGGGCCTAGGAGTCCTGAAAAGGGTACTTCCTTTAAAGTAAACCAGAACAGCGACTAAGAGCTAATGGAAAGAGCTGCATGCCTCCTTTTCTGTAGGGCTACTCAGGGCCTTACCTCGAGGCAAGGACTCACGTTGAGATTCCCTTTAGCTCTAGAGCATGGCAAGGTGCGCCCCACCGCGGCCAATGAAGCTCCGTGTGTAGACAGAGAAAACTCATTTTCTTCCCAGACCCAAGCCTACAGTGGCCAGGGGCCTGTCAACAGCAGAGAATTTCAGGGAGCTTCACGAAAGCAAGAATGGAGCTTTCCAAATGGAAAGCAAGGCTAGTCCCATCATGCCCCAATTTCCATGGGCACAGGCAGCATACATCTCTGTGGTTTCTAACAAGGCAAAAGAGACACAGAGTACACACTGGTTGTTTCCCTGAATCAACTTCTCGAGGCAGGGTGTCCTGAATGTAGTGAACGGCCTCACCAAGGAAAGCCCTAGCTATGCCTCTGGGCCCGTGCCTCTTCAAAAGCCTGCCCTGCTACAGGAACAACTGTGCTTTAGTTGCAATAGAAACGAGGTCGTCTTTCTTCAGGAGGCAGGGTGACTTCAGGTAGGAGGTCCTGAATGGAAGGAGAAGCTTACTGTTTGTCTCTGTACAGCTCAAACTAGGGAATGAGAGCGACTTCCACGGCCTGTTGGAACTTGCTTAACGGTGCTCGTGAACCTGTGCGATGCTGGCTAAATCAAGATGTTCCAATAAGAGTGCACTGTGTTGCCCTACACTCGGCATACACACTGTGAGTCGGAAAGCTCCTTCCCTGGATAGTGCTTAGAAGGGCCAGGGGAGCCTGAGGGTACTCAGTGTTTTTGCAGGGAATAGGGTTTCCAGGCGAGGCACCTAGGTGTCCTGAAAAGCGTACTGGCTTTAAAATGCTGAAGATAAGCGACTACGGCCTCATGGAAACTGCTACACGCCTCTGCTTCTGCATAGCATTTCATGGCCTTACCTCGAGGCAAGTTCTCACGTTTCTTGCCCTGTGAGCGACACAGCATGGTAAGATGCTGTATTTCTCCTTGAATAGAGTGACTTCAGGAACGAGGTCTTTGATAAATTCTAAGCAGACTGTTTTCTCAGGGCAGCTCAGACGAGGGCAATGTCGAAGACTTCCAGGGCATGTTGGACTGCCTAGAAATGTGGTTCTGATGCTGTTCGAGTGCTCTGGAAACGGAGCTCTCCTGAAGTAACGTACAGTGTGTTGCCCGAGACTCTGCAGACACAGAGGGCCTCCGTGGGACGTATGGGACTCAATGCTGCTCAGCAGGCCCACAGGGGTGCGGAGGGAGTCAGTGATCTTGGAATAAACATGA